>NC_134486.1:105394906-105612406 GCF_040206685.1 Ascaphus truei
CATCCCCCACCCAGTCAGTCATCCCCCCACCCAGTCAGTCATGCCCCCACCCAGTCAGTCATCCCCCCACCCAGTCAGTCACCCCCCACACCCAGTGATTCATCCCCCCACCCAGTCAGTCATCCCCCCCCCACCCAGTCAGTCATAGTCAGTCATCCCACCCCCCTGCCCTGTGCCCAGTCGCCCAGTCACCCCACCCAGTCAGTCAGTAATCCCCACCCAGTCAGACACCCCGTCACCCCAACCCCCCAATAACCCCACCCCGTCACCCCACCCAAACACCCAGTCAGTCACCCCAGCCCCCCAATCACCCTACCCCCCAATCACCCCACACCCCAATCACCCTACCCAGTCACCCCAACCCCCACAGTCACCCTCTCTCTGTCTCTCACCTGTCCGTCTCTCTCACCCTCTCTCTCACCCTCTCTCCGTGTCTCTCTCACCCTCTCTCCGTCTCTCTCACCCTCTCTCCGTCTCTCTCAACCCCTCTATCACCCCCTCTCTCAGCCCCTCTCTCACCCCGTCACCCTCTCTCTCACCCTCTCTCCGTCTCTCTCACCCTATCTCTCACCCTCTCTCCGTCTCTCTCACACCCTCTCTACGTCTCTCTCTCACCCTCTCTCCATCTCTTTCTCACCCTCTCTCCGTCTCTCTCACCCTCTCTCCGTCTCTCTCACCCTCTCTCCGTCTTTCTCACCCTCTCTCCGTCTCTCTCACCCTCTCTCCGTCTCTCTCACCTTCTCTCTCCGTCTCTCACCTTCTCTCTCTCCGTCTCTCTCACCTTCTTTCTCTCACCCTCTCTCTCACCCTCTCTCCGTCGCACCATCTCTCTCACCCTCTCTCTGTCTCACAATCTGGATATTTTATTTACCCTGTATATCTTAACTGCCCTATACCTACACCGAAATAACCTATACTGCTTTCTTCCAGATCTGACTCAAGCTTCACACGGAAGACATCGGAACCCCCCCTAACCCAGAAGACAGGTAGGGAACACATTCCCTCCAATGTATAACATTGCAGGAATGAGGGTACCTGGACATTGAGGGACTGCGGATCAGGTAAGATCCCAGGCGGGATTGCTGCTTTAAATATTGTGAAGCGGGGACGTCCAGGCACTAGTTAAGGGGTGCAGGAAACTAGTTATTCACACCTGGCTTTTTTTTCTAGATTCGACATTTATACACACATACACACACACACACACACACACACACACACACACACACACACACACACACACACACACACACACACACACACACACACACACACACACACACACACACACACACACACACACACACACACACACACACGTAACAAGGACTAATTGTAGTATAATGTAATACAATAAATAAACTTATGTCAAAAACGAATGTTCTTACTAGAAATTTATTCAATTTATTTCATTTAGGGTTTTTTTTAAATGCGGGACTAGGGGCGGGACTAGGGGCGGGGTAGGGGCGGGACTAGGGGCGGGGTAGGGGCGGGACTAGGGGCGGGGTAGGGGCGGGACTAGGTGGCGAGTAGATTTTTTTGTTCGGCGAGTAGATTTTTGGGTGATTTGTCAAGCACTGTATATATATATTTGTGTGTATATATATAATATATGTATATAAGTCAAACAATATGAATACTGTTGCGGTGCATCTGAGTCTAACACATCGCCGGTTTTTCCCTGGCTTTTTCCTGGAATGCGACGCACTTCACCTGGAGCATGCCGCATTCATTTTGCATTCTCAGCCACGGGTCATGCGCGGTTGACGCGTGGTTGATGCGTTTATTGAGAATGGTTCAGATTTAATAGGTTCCAATTCTTCGTGTGTCCGCCAGATGGCAGATATTCATGAATTGTAATACGCATGACCTTCAGTCGTTTTGCAGTTGTTTCGTTTAAAAAAGATACCACAGTGTGCTATTGTAACTTGGCCTTGAGACTGAAGGAAGAGGTTGCAAAAATGTATCAATTTAGGCTTTTCATATTAAAGAAAGATAAAGACCAGTTTCGGTTACAGTATTCTCCAGAGACCCTCCGCCCGCCATGAGTGTTCAAGAGCAGCCCGTTTTCCAAAAACCCAACAGAAGTTACGCGTATTTGATATGGGCCGCGATTAATGCAACAGATGATAAGATGGCAACAGTTGTTCAAATGTATCAGTATTTTATCGAAAACTATGACTTTTACAAATTTTCGCCAGCTCCTCATACATGGAAGCGTGCAATAAGGAAAAGGTTATGTAGCGATGCCTGTTTTTATCGTATTGAGCCACAATTTGTTGGAGGGTATTGGTGTGTATCACCGGCTTTATCCTGTATCTATGATCATGCAGATGGCAAAAAGCGAAGGGTCGTGTTAAAACCAACTGTAACCCCGGTCTCTTTTCAGCCCCAAAGATCCCCCATGTAGCTCTCCGAGGCTCTGCGGCACACCCAGCTAGCGGGGTCCGCCATGACAGGTTGCGCGAGCATGCACATTGGTCGCGAGGCACAGTAAGGATAGCGCACGCGGTCCCAATGCTAAAGACGTCCTGAGTGGACTACAATTCCCAGCAGCCTCTGGGGATTGCCCTTTCACCCACATCATGTGCAGCCAGCCAGCAAATAGGGTTTTGCAGCTTCTCCTGTTGAGGAAGGCTACAATGTTGCGGGGACCATGTTTGGCAGTTGAAGCTGGGAGCAGGAAGGGGAAGGAAGGGTGCAGGGAGCAAGTGGCTCCTACACCAGGTAAGGTTCCCCAGATCCCAGGCAGGCCCCAATCCCCACCAGGGTAGGGGGTAGGTACTGAGGGACGGCCCCTAGGTTAGGGACCCTGCCCTTAGGTGTGAGTGTGCAGTCTTGTCAGTGTCACGGCTGGTAGTGCTGTGAGTGCTGACAAGTAGGCACATTGTGTGTGTGCAGTGCAGTGTAGCTGCAGGTACCGATTGAGTGCAGTGCGGTTGCTGTAGGTACCGAATGAGTGCAGTGGTTGCTGCAAGTTCAGTGTGTGTGCAGTGCGGTTGCTGCAGGTACTGTGTGAGTGCAGTGTGTTTGCTGCAGGTTTAGGTTGAGTAGTCAGAGGGTATCTGGGAGGTGAAGAGAGAGGTAGTGTGGGTGCAGGGGATCAGTGACCCACCTGCATAGGACAGGCTACCCCGTAGGCCCCTAGGAGTGTTCCCTGAAGTCACCGAAGGTTGCTGTGCTGCAGGGACGGCCTATAGTAGTAGCGAGCATCACCCTTACTGTGTAGACAGCTAGGGACAAAGAGACAAGCGTGCGGAGCAGGTTGCTTGCGAGTCGTCTGGGACCAGATGGCTGGACATTAAGACCCAAGAGGTAGACCGTGATTAATCTGACCCTTTGCGAAGAGGTACTGGTCACCGCCGTGACCGGAAGGTACTATAACATCAAGTGCACCAACACCGGTCAACAGGCGCTGATCCCGCCTTAGGCTAAACTCTTTAGGAACACTGAGCGAGTGGTTAAAGAACTGAGCCTATACCATCACTTTAAAATATATAGACACAGTGTGTGGGGCACGCGGTGAAGGGACGGAGAAGTTACTCCTGATGAGTGGGCAGCCACTAAGGTTATACAGTTATAGTATAAGGTTATATGTGTTGGGTCATATTGCTATAATATAGAGTGATAAGGTTCCGTGCATTATCTTATAGTAAAACTGGTTGCATCATATATGTGTGTTGTTGTATTTCTTGCCCAGGCGAATCTCACATCATGGGGATCCTGAGTAAGTGGAGGCGCTGCACTAAGAAAGTGTATGAGTGTTACCCCAGGCTACCAGCTAGCGGAGGCTCAGATCTCCTGGAGCCGCAGGTGTTGTACAGCGACCAGTAGTTCCTTTGGGAGGGTTCAGAAAAAGGGCTACACAACTAAGAAACGACAGTCGCTGCCAAGCAATGCACCGGCACCGGCTTCCGATACCGGTCCCACCGTCAGTGACAACCCTGAGCCTGAGTCGGATTTTGCGTGCAGTTTCGATCAAGCTTGCATGTACCTACTGCTGCGGCACATCTGAGTCTAACACATCGCCGTTTGTTCCCTGGCTTTTCCTGGAATGCGACGCACTTCACCTGGCGCATGCCGCCTTCATTTTGCGTTCCCAGCCACGGGTCATGCGCGGCTGACACGCGGTTGAAACGTTTATTGAGAATGGTTCGGAATTAATAGGTTGCAATTCTTCGCGTGTCCGCCAGACGGCAGATATTCATGAATTGTAATGCGCATGCGCTTCAGTAATGTGTCAACTTGCAGGTGTTTCGTGTAAAAAAGATACCACAGTGTGCTATTGTAACTTGGCCTTGAGACTGAAGGAAGAGGTTGCAAAAATGTATCAATTGAGGCTTTTCATATTAAAGAAAGACAAAGACCAGTTTCGGTTACAGTATTCTCCAGAGACCCGCCGCCCGCCATGAGTGTTCAAGTGCAGCCCGCTTTCCAAAAACCCGACAGAAGTTACGCGTATTTGATATGGGCTGCGATTAATGCAACAGAGGATAAGATGGCAACAGTTGTTCAAATTTATCAGTATTTTATCGAAAACTATGACTTTTACAAATTTTCGCCAGCTCCTCATACGTGGAAGCGTGCAATAAGGAAAAGGTTATGTAGCGACCCCTGTTTTTATCATATTGAGCCACAATTTGTTGGAGGGTATTGGTGTGTAACACCGGCTTTTTCCTGTATCTATGATCATGATGACGGCAAAAGGCGAAGGGTTGTGTTAAAACCAACTAAGAAACGACAGTCGCTGCCAAGCAATGCACCAGCACCGGTTTCCAATGACGGTCCCGCAATCAGTGACAACCCTGAGCCTGAGCCGGATTTCGCGTACAGTCTCGATCAAGCTTGCAAGTACCTAAGCAATTTCCAGCCTCATCAGCTGACTACAGAAGGACTAGTCCCGCTGCAAACTATCGACGTGGATGATCAAGAACGCTGGACTGGCAGTGGACCGGCGCCGGCGCCAGCTGAATGGGAAATTCTATGGTGAGTATTGTTGCCGTATTATTTTCTGTGTTTTTTTTTTTTTGACAATACAGTATCAATATCGGTGCGATTCAAAAGTCAAGCGATTCTCCTGTAAGCAATATTATTGGCTGAGTGGCTTCTACAGTACTGTACTGCAGATACTGAACTACTGTATTGGTGGAACGCTAGGCGCATGCGCATTGGAACCTTCTTGAAACGCATACAGTATGCGTGTCATTACATCGACGGTAGGCGCATGCGCATGTGAACAGGAGACGCCCCCCGAGAAAATTATTGGTGGGACTGGCTGGGAACTTCTTTAGGGGGTTGACCATTACAGTAAAACCTTTCTTTTTGTTTTTCCTCAGAAAAGAAAACGGCTAATGGAGGGATTTCGATGGATAATATCGCTTTGTGTAACAATGCCTGCTGAATCGGATTTAAAAAGCCACGTACCGGAACTCACTGCTTCTCCTGAGCATCCACCTGTTTCTCCTTGGCCTCCTGCAGACGGCACACCAATTTAAGTATTGGGAAGCCAGCACCGGAGGGTGAGGGACCCCAACATAGCACAAAGGGTTGTTGAAGAGCAGACAACTACCAGGCAGGACTTCCATCATTACAAGTGGAGGCTTGGAATTCCTTAAACCCACCAGCCAGTGGAGAACATAAAGAGCTCAGGGAGCTTCACTGCTGACTGAACTATTCATGCAGATAAGCATTTCTTAGCCACTCTCTCTGAGTGCATTTACCATTGCTTTTTAATCTATTTGTTATTTGTTATTAAAGTGTGGCTATTTTCTGATGCTGCTGTTATATATATATATATATATATATATATATATATATATATATATAAATATTATATATATAATAGCCATTAAGACCAGCCTCACACTGATGATACCCATCAAGGTTGAAACATGTATGTGAGTAGGTCTAATGGCTTTGCATCTCATCCCAGCCTCTGTTTAAAAGCTGTGTTTAAAACAGCATGCATTGGCTTGAGGATTGGCTTGTGTAATACGAGCTTGAGACAAAAGGTGGCACTGAGTGCTCATTTGCATGTCATTTCCCAGAATCCCTTGCTGCAGTGGAAGTGCTGTATGCTGGGTGACAATGGGGAAAGACAGGGTTGCAGACCTGTCTAAGACATGCAAATGAACATACATTAATATTTACAGTTGCTTTATGCTTTACTGTGGAGGGTTTTTGTCACTTTTTTTACCCACCATAACCTTAATGACAGTATATATATATATATATATATATATTATCACATGGAAATATTACTGTGTGCAACCCTGCCTTTCACCATTATCGCCAGCTTCCACAGCAGCAAAGGGATTCTGGGAAATGACATGCAAATGAGCACAGAGTGCCACCTTTTGCTTAAAATCCATTTTGACATGGACCCCTATAAGCTTATGCTTGCTGCATTACACAGAGTCAGAGAAATGTTCTCCTACAGTACTGTCTCTTGTTCCGCGTGTAATGCTGTGGCGATGCAGATTAATTCTCCCTTTTAGCCCATGTCCCGTCTCACCTATTTAGTAGCAGCCTCCTGGGCAGTTCATGCACATGATGAGGTACACGACACTGCTGGAGGAACAGGTGAACCTTCCTCTGATTTTGTACTCCAGATTCTCGTGTGGTATTTGTATTGTGCCTGCTGTGTGTGTGTTTGTGCCTATATGTATATATGTATGTATCTTTTTATTCAGATGCCCAATACAGTTTTTCATGATTACTGAACCGAGTGCAGTCTTTCTTTACCGGACGAGAGAATGGTAATGTTGTTTTTCTATTATTTGAGACTTGCACCTGTCTATATGAACCAGTACATTGAGTGCAAGCTGTGATGTTTGTTTTTATATATATATATATATATAACAAAAAAGCAACACAAAATTATGTAGCGCTAAGGTGTAAATTAGTGATAATTAAATAAATAACCAATGTGATTGCTTAATTAATAATAGAGTGAATATTAAACTAAACTATATATACTGTAATATTACATTACAACAAACCATAATGTGACCAGTGATAAAGGATAAGTCCAAAGTAATGTTCCACTTGATGAAACAATCCAGAGAGGTAAAAGTCCCAAAGAAGATCCAGGGAGTATATTGCAGCTTCAGATATAAGTGGTATAGCCAACCACTAGGAATCTAAGAACAAAAAACAAACAGAAGCGCAAGCTCCATAGCATGTAACTGTTTAAACAATTGTGTACATTTATTAAAAACAGCAGCTCACAATGGCACAAATTTTCTAAAAGTCTGGTTACCATGGTTGGCCCAGACAGACATACCAGGGGTAGAAAGGGCCACGATTTGGCATTAATAGAGGCAAGTGCGTTCTCCCGTGAAGACGTTCCAGGAGGGCAGGGAGGACTGTAGGGACAACTTAGATACACTCATGCAATAAATTAATTATTACTTTTTGTTACCTCTGGAGTGGCCTGGCTCTTTCTTTTCTTCCTGCACGGAATATACAGGATATCCCTGGCTGTGCTTTATCTACGCTCTCTATCTAACTTCCTTGACCTACAACGGATGGATTGCATGCCGCTAACGACAAGAGTGCCCCTTGGGTAGCACAGGTAAAGTGCCGCAGTGCCTTATTTTATTCCTGTCTACCACGGACATTGTCCATTTATAAGTATTGTGCTGATTGGGTGCTATTATGTGTTATAGTTGTGTGTGTCAAGCCGACTCCACTAGTACACTTATTCCCACCAGTTCCTAATCAACATTATTAGGGGCACTCCATCGTGTTTTGGATTAACCCATTGTGGATTTATACACTTGGATAATCAATTTACAGGACTGGTTACAATTTTAGAGCATCACATCTACCTTGTTCCTTGTGACACAAAACAAGTTAACCCCCTGGCTGCCAGCAACGCAATGCATTGCAAAGCAATTCCAATGGGTCAGACATGAAGAAGGGATTTATGCTGTCTTTAAAGCTCATGTACTGTATGGGGACATATCCAAAGTATGCCAAGCCTGCTAACAATGCTCATACTATGCTAGAAATTACTCACAACAGTTACTAGCAAAGAAACACCCCAACAATCCCATTATTTTATTGGAGTAAAAGAAAAAAATACAAAATTGAGAAACACCCTGCCTTTGATTAAAGCAAACAATTTAACAAAAAGGCATTGAATCCTAAATACTTAATTACAAATGTTTGGAAAGGGATCCCATTGGTTCCTGAAAGGACTTGTCAATGATTGAATGGCTTCACTTTGTGTATAAAAGCAGCACCATCAGGCATAGCTGGTAGACCTGTTCCAGCCTAGATCTCCATCCCTACAGCAGAATATAACTAGAAGATCAATCATGCCTGGCTCAAAGGGTGGTGGATGCAAAGATTCTGACCGTAAGTAATTCTTTATGATAGTGAATAGGGTTACATGGAATTTACTAGTTGGTGCATCTGGTATACATGCAAAAGGCTGGACTGACTGGCAAAGAGATGTTCATAGCTGTACCTACAGTTGTTATTGCAAAGATATTGATTCTATTGGAAATTAAACAACTGTGGAAAGAGGATAGTTGTAATCTGTGCATAGTTCTTTATGGTGTTGCTGTTCTATTTAGCAGGGAGATGCTTAAAGATCATTTGAAAGTCAAGTAAACTGTTCTCAATGAATTATCATAAAGAGACTTTTTTCCTGAAATGGAAACTGTAAGTACAAGATGAACTGATTTTTTTTGCAGAAAATCATAGCTGCCAAGATTATTGTGAATAAATTAAAATCGGTTATTTAAAGAGAACCCAAGGAAATGTATAAATGTGTCTTGGTGAACAAAAAAAAGATAATTTTTTTTGCTTGCATCACATATATGAAACATGTAAACCAAGGCATTTTGTCTACATTTGAAGCAGATTGTTAAAATGTTGATATGTTAATGCAACTCAGAACTGCAGGGTGTTTGGAAGTAAGGAAAAGGAAAACATGAGGGGTATAAACACTGAATTGTGAAACGTAGCTTCTTCGTTTACTCTCCTCAAATCCCTCACTAATATGCACTCACCCTGACACATGGATGCATGACCTTTTCTATTGTTAACTTAATAAAAATGTACCCCATTCATCTACAGTAGGTTTTCAAAGCTTTTGTATGATTGGCCATTAGCTATTAGAAATTCAAGTTGTGTTTATGAGGTCCATAAAAACCATACAGGATTTGAACTTATCTGTCTCAGTGATATTCATTCTCTCTCATTTCAGCCTGTGCACCAGCTAAATCATGCAAGGACGCATGCCCTGCCCCAAAATGCCCAGGTAGGAAATTTTGCATGGTCAATCACATCTTAATCCGGTTGTTTACGGGAGGGCCTTTAACGCATTGAGCAGCAATATGCACAGTCACATTGCTTGGGGTATTTTCTCTTTACAGTACTAATAAATTATAAAACAATGCATTAATACATTAATTTTATTACTATAGGGGAAACACCAGTCATTTTAAACAGGAGCATAAAATGGAAAGGAAAGAATGACTGTAGAGACCATGATGATGTGTGTTATGGATAAAGTTGATTAAGGAAAAAACTGCTCATTTGAACCAGCAATCTCCTTCACATCACTGCCTCCTCCTTGTCTGTAATTGTACAAGAGGGGTTTGCCTTTTTCCAAAATGGCTCTTTTCTAAAACTGAAATAGCAATACATTTCACAATAACTTATATACAATAAGGGTGGGCACCCACACTGGTGTTTTAGTTTTTGTTCTAAAACTTTAAAACAAACTTTTTTTAAGAGATGGGCAAAACTGGGAGTATGAAATCAGAGTAAGATCTGTAGAATGATTGGCCTAGATTATTATGATACTGTTTAGATGGAGATACATGGAAAATATATTGTAATATTGTGAAATCCTTTTTTAACAATCCAGTCTTGATTAAAGAGTGGCAAAACTTGGTGTGTGAAATCAGAAACTACCAGAATTTTACATTTCAAAACAAAATAGAAAACTAAAACCAAATCCCTTCAGATTTTTCAAACCTACAGTAGACCTAAAAATGATTTAGAACCAAACCCAGAAAACCAGACAAAGAGCCATCTGTACTGTGGGGTTACCAGTGGAGTTGAAAACTAATGGTGTCCCTTGCCATTTTTAAATTACGGGTATCAGTTATATTATTATAGTTTCGTAATCATTATTATAATTGTATACTTATTTTAAGCATATTTTCATTTTGTTGTGCTATATATGTTTTTCCCTGCTTATTTTGAAATCTGTTCATAATTTGGTGAAAATATAAAACCAAAAACATATAGATTGTAGGCAGAACCAGAAGCAAAACACAAAATGTATTATAACCAAAACCACATTCAAAACCAATTTTTATTAAGCCTGTTAATGATTGTCATCATACCTTCTAACAATCTTCACATCAGTAGTATGATCATAATACAGTTCTGAATTCGATGTCACTTTGCTTGATCAGAGTAAGACCTATAGAAATATTGGCCTACATTATTATCATACTGTTAAGATGAAGATACATGGAAAATATGCCCAATTGATGTCAACTTCCATAGACTAAGTTCTTAAGATTTGGGGAGTTTAGAATCAGAAGGCAATTTTAAAGGAAAACTACGTATTTACACCGGTGAAACTCAATAGACATTTATGGGTCCCCTGATACTAGAAATCAGTGAGACCGACTTCAAATGATACTGACTATGAATAAATCAGACCTGACAGATCTGTGAAAATTTCCAGTACATCAGAGTTTAATATTTTCTGTGCGCTTCTGTGTCCCTCCTTTTAGTGTCAAATTAATAAAAGTCCCTCAATGTGGGGGATTTTTTGTTTTAAATAACCTGTCTTTGTATGATCTGATATTTTTTTTAATGCCATTCCCTTCATTAAAAAGTAATCAATGTATCTCAGCCATTCCTTCAAATTTTACCTCTATTTCTCATCAGAACCTTGCCATCAAGGTCATGGAGGTAGCAGCGGTGGAGGTGGTGGAGGTGGAGGTCACGGAGGTGGAGGTCACGGAGGTCAAAGCAGTGGAGGTCATGGAGGTGGAGGTGACGGAGGTGGAGGTCACGGGTGTCAAAGCAGTGGAGGTCACGGAGGTCAAAGCGGTGGAGGTGATGGAGGTCAAAGCAGTGGAGGTCATGGAGGAGGAGGTCACGGAGGTGGAGGTGACGGAGGCGGAGGTCATGGGTGTAAAAGCAGCGGCGGTCATGGAGGTGGAGGTGACGGAGGCGGAGGTGGAGGTCACGGAGGTCATGGGTGTAAAAGCAGCGGAGGTGGTGGAGGTGACGGAGGCGGAGGTGGAGGTCACGGAGGTCATGGGTGTAAAAGCAGTGGAGGTGGTGGAGGTGGAGGTGACGGAGGCGGATGTGGTGGTCACGGAGGTCATGGGTGTAAAAGCAGTGGAGGTGGAGGTGATGGAGGTGGAGGTGGAGGTCACGGAGGTCATGGGTGTAAAAGCAGTGGTGGTCATGGAGGTGGAGGTGGAGGTGATGGAGACGGAGGTGGAGGTCACGGAGGTGGATGTGGAGTCAAGAAGTAATCCCTTTGAATCCATATTAAGTGTGCTGACCGAAAGGATTTTCTCTATCATTCTGTTAACTCTCTTTACATTACTTCTTAAGAGATCAGCAATTACAAACCCCTTTAAAATGTCTGGTTACACATTAAAATAAACTTATGAAACAATTTGCTGCCTGATTTGTGCTGTAGATTTTTTTAAATGTATATTTTCACTTACAGTTTTTAAAGGAAAGGTATAGTAGAGCCAGTAGCACTGCAGAGAATGCGATGTTACTACAAGATTACAACAGAGGGCTCCCTGTTATATACAGATCTTATGAACAGCTAAAGTTTTTCATTCCAAGTCATTAAATGTTTTCATGTGAGTTATAGGAATTTAAATGCATCCGCTAGAAATTAGACATCTAAAAGAGGAGCACAAATCATATCAAACTCTAGCAAAATACACACAGATACCCAGCAAGCTCTAAGGAGCCCCAAATTAACCACATAAGATATATGTATATGTATATACCATACTTAGTTAAGTTTATGGTGGGTAAAAAAAGTGAGAAAAACCCTCCACAGCAAAGCATATAGCAAATGGAAATATTACTGTATGCTCATTTGCATGTCTTAGTCAGGTCTGCAACCCCACTTTTCACCATTATCACCCCGCATGAAAAATAAATTGCAATTCTGGCGCTAGTAGGAAATGGAATAAAATACCAATTGATAAAGTCCAATGATTTGTGTATCAGTCTTTCACAATGGATTACAGTCACACAACGAGTAACATTGTTGCCTTGATATTCCTAAAGAAGATGAAGAGAACACACAGCCATTGCGCAGTACCACTGTCAGGATGTGCTCACCACAAACGAGACGGGACCGCGGTGCTGAGGTGGGAAATGTTATTACGCCACTCACAGCCACGAGGGCACATCTTGATTGAAGAGTGGTCTGGGATTCCGGGATCGGGGTAGGAGAGGTACTGCACCGACACACTTTATTCGAGCAAATACCCAGTATGTACCTGGCAGATACCTGGAATGCGCCGCTCCTCACCTCTGACAAGCCCCGTTGCGTTTGCCTTCCCAGCCTGGGTTCATGCCTGGCTGACGGGCGGCTGATCTGTTAAATGATAATGATTAGGATTTAATAGGCTGCAATGCTTCGCATGTCTACCAGATGGCATAAATTCATGAATTGTAATGCAGTATATATATATATATACTGTGCAGTATTGCAGCCAGCGGGAATAAAATGCTTCAATACCTGGCTGGAAAATAACCCAATGCACTCGGGCAGAAAACAGTCACAAACCTCAATACACCCGGGTATACCCGAATTCGTGGGACTAGCCGAGCTCGAATAAAGTGTGTCGCCAGTGTACGGATGGTAGAGGGTGCGGTAGCCAAGTCCAGGGTTAGAGAGAGAGACGTTGTCGTTTACCGTAAGCCAGAATCAGGATGCCAGAGATGAGGTGAGTCGTGATGCCGTATGCTGAGTTCGGGATGCCAGAGGTGCAGGAAGACGTAGCAGAAGCCGGTCCGGTACACGAGGTAATCTGTGAAACAGAACTAGGGAGGCAGAGAGTGATGAGAACAACTGGTTCTATGCTCAGCCGACGAGTTAATGAAACTGGAGGGTATATGTAGGTACGAGGAACCAATGGCCGAGTAGCAAGGTGGGGGTGTGTAAATGGGCCAGGCTGAGACAGGGATAGGTCTAAATGAGTTCCTGGAGGAGGAGCTATAAATCCTAGAAGAATTGGTGAATTGTATTGTGGCATTGGAAAAGCGTACTGTGTCTTTAAAAGGTTGGTGCGCCCCTGTGTGGCCGCGCCTCCGTGTGGCAGCGCTTGTGGATGCGTGCGCGGTCCCGCGCCCTGAACCGATGGCAGAAGAGTAGACCTGACGTGCGCGCGCGTATGAAAGGAGCGGAGCTCGGCGCATGAGGGAGACATCCATGTGAGCCGCGGGAGCCCGAGACAGAGCCGCGGGTGAGTGAGGAGCATGCCTTGGGCGGCGTGACTCCTGCCTCCTTACAATCACAAAGATGTTTGAATCCCTTTTCCCAGAAAAAAGCCTACTTACAAGATAGCAGGCTTGTAAATTCGGTGGATCGAATCTGTGCTTGCTTCAAGGCGTTCTTACACCAGAGCCCTCATGATGTATTTCCAGTCTTCTGTCCCGAAACCCTCCGTTGACAAACACACCACAGATCATCCATCCGATATGAATGAGAGAAAAGACCAAATGGTGCAATATTGCTACAAAGAATACTTTTACTCACACACAATTAAAACTCTGGTAGGACACACTTACAATGTATCTTACCTTTAAAAATAACACTATTATGCCGTCCGCTACATGAGACAATACCCGACCGGCTGAAGTAGCGCTGGATCGGCGTCCTCCGTCTCTGCTCGTGGCCACGGGTGTTCGGACGCTTCCCAATGACGTCACTGCTCCTCTCCGGTGTAGTCTCACGCAGTAGATTGAAAATCTCTTAGGCTCCGCCCTACGCGTTTCATAACCGCCCGGTTACTTCTTCAGGGATTTGGAGCCATACTCTATTGCTTCCCCTTATATACCTCCTTAATTGACTATTAACCCTTTCCTTGCTGGGCTAAGTTGATTCTTAGTCTAATTGACAGTGTGTACTATATCTTTGATTATAGACATGCACAAGGGTCATATACTGACAATATTGCGTGCAATATTGTAATATTTCCATTTGCTATATGCTTTGCTGTGGAGGGGTTTTGTCACATTTTTTACCCACCATAACTTAACTAAGTATGGTAAAACCTATCCCTTGCTTCATTTTTGCATAGCCAGTATAACCAACCCCACACTGATGAGACCCATTAAGGTTGAAACACTCTGTCTGTGGGTGGGTTTGCTGGCTGTGCATCTTAACCCTGGCTCTCCTCAAAGCTGTGACGATGCAGCAAGCTTAAGCCTATAGGGAACCATGTTTATGGTTTTGAAGCAAAAGGTGGCACTGTGTGCTCATTTGCATGTCATTTCCCAGAATCCATTGCTGCAGTGGAAGTGCTGTGTGCTGGGTGATAATGGTGAAAGGCAGGGTTGCAGACCTGTCTAAGACATGTAAATAAGCATACAGTAATATTTCCATTTGCTATGTATGTATTTATGTATGTATGTATATATGTGTGAGTGTGTAAATGTTTATGTGTCAATTGCTGCTACTGGGAGTGGCTAAATGTATACAACAAAAAATAAAGAAGCCCAAAGCTTCATCCAATATGACAAAAATATACAGTGAAATACCTATATACCTCTTGAAAAAAGGGTTGTTTAGTTAAACCGTTTGACCAAAGCATTTTAAGACTGCAAGGCATGACCATATATTGCAGGTCCTATCACTAACTGATTACAATTCTTATTTACCTCTATAGTTAGAGGAAGAATGATTGCATTGGATCTGTCCCAACCAGCTGCATGATAAAAGAACTGCTTACTTGAAAAGTGGGGAGTGGGGAGGGGCGAGCTTAAACCCTGAGAGGGAGGAGCCACTAACCTCCAAAACAGCTGAGACCAGCTTGATAAAGTTAATAAACACACAGATACCCTGCAAGCTCTAAGAAACCTCCCAAATTACCACATTTTATATATATATATATATATATATATATATATATATATATATATATATATATATGTGTGTGTATATATATATATGTATATAAGTCAAACAATATGAATACTGTTGCGGCGCATCTGAGTCTAACACATCGCCGGTTTTTCCCTGGCTTTTTCCTGGAAGGAGACTCACTTCACCTGGAGCATGCCGCATTCATTTTGCGTTCTCAGCCACGGGTCATGCGCGGTTGACGCGTGGTTGATGCGTTTATTGAGAATGGTTCGGATTTAATACAGTAGGTTCCAATTCTTCGCGTGTCCGCCAGATGGCAGATATTCATGAATTGTAATACGCATGCCCTTCAGTCGATTTGCAGGTGTTTCGTTTAAAAAAGATACCACAGTGTGCTATTGTAACTTGGCCTTGAGACTGAAGGAAGAGGTTGCAAAAATGTATCAATTTAGGCTTTTCATATTAAAGAAAGATAAAGACCAGTTTCGGTTACAGTATTCTCCAGAGACCCTCCGCCCGCCATGAGTGTTCAAGTGCAGCCCGTTTTCCAAAAACCCAACAGAAGTTACGCGTATTTGATATGGGCCGCGATTAATGCAACAGATGATAAGATGGCAACAGTTGTTCAAATGTATCAGTATTTTATCGAAAACTATGACTTTTACAAATTTTCGCCAGCTCCTCATACATGGAAGCGTGCAATAAGGAAAAGGTCATGTAGCGATCCCTGTTTTTATCGTATTGAGCCACAATTTGTTGGAGGGTATTGATGTGCATCACCGGCTTTATCCTGTATCTATGATCATGCAGATGGCAAAAAGCGAAGGGTCGTGTTAAAACCAACTGTAACCCCGGTCTCTTTTCAGCCCCAGAGACCCCCCATGTAGCGCTCCGAGGCTCTGCGGCACACCCAGCTAGCGGGGTCCGCCATGACAGGTTGCGCGAGCATGCACATTGGTCGCGAGGCACAGTAAGGGTAGCGCACGCGGTCCTAATGCTAAAGACGTCCTGAGTGGACTACAATTCCCAGCAGCCTCTGGGGATTGCCCTTTCACCCACATCACGTGCAGCCAGCCAGCAAATAGGGTTTTGCAGCTTCTCCTGTTGAGGAAGGCTACAATGTTGCGGGGACCATGTTTGGCAGTTGAAGCTGGGAGCAGGAAGGGGAAGGAAGGGTGCAGGGAGCAAGTGGCTCCTACACCAGGTAAGGTTCCCCAGATCCCAGGCAGGCCCCAATCCCCACCAGGGTAGGGGGTAGGTACTGAGGGACGGCCCCTAGGTTAGGGACCCTGCTCTTAGGTGTGAGTGTGCAGTCTTGTCAGTGTCACGGCTGCTAGTGCTCTGAGCGCTGACAAGTAGGCACATTGTGTGTGTGCAGTGCAGTGTAGCTGCAGGTACCGATTGAGTGCAGTGCGGTTGCTGCAGGTACCGAGTGAGTGCAGTGGTTGCTGCAAGTTCAGTGTGTGTGCAGTGCGGTTGCTGCAGGTACTGTGTGATTGCAGTGTGTTTGCTGCAGGTTTAGGTTGAGTAGTCAGAGGGTATCTGGGAGGTGAAGAGAGAGGTAGTGTGGGTGCAGGGGATCAGTGACCCACCTGCATAGGACAGGCTACCTCGTAGGCCCCTAGGAGTGTTCCCTGAAGTCACCGAAGGTTGCTGTGCTGCAGGGACGGCCTATAGTAGTAGCGAGCATCACCCTTACTGTGTAGACAGCTAGGGACAAAGAGACAAGCGTGCGGAGCAGGTTGCTTGCGAGTCGTCTGGGACCAGATGGCTGGACATTAAGACCCAAGAGGTAGACCGTGATTCATCTGACCCTTTGCGAAGAGGTACTGGTCACCGCCGTGACCGGAAGGTACTATAACATCAAGTGCACCAACACCGGTCAACAGGCGCTGATCCCGCCTTAGGCTAAACTCTTTAGGAACACTGAGCGAGTGGTTAAAGAACTGAGCCTATACCATCACTTTAAAATATATGGACACAGTGTGTGGGGCACGCGGTGAAGGGACGGAGAAGTTACTCCTGATGAGTGGGCGAGCCACTAAGGTTATACAGTTATAGTATAAGGTTATATGTGTTGGGTCATATTGCTATAATATAGAGTGATAAGGTTCCGTGCATTATCTTATAGTAAAACTGGTTGCATCATATATGTGTGTTGTTGTATTTCTTGCCCAGGCGAATCTCACATCATGGGGATCCTGAGTAAGTGGAGGCGCTGCACTAAGAAAGTGTATGAGTGTTACCCCAGGCTACCAGCTAGCGGAGGCTCAGATCTCCTGGAGCCGCAGGTGTTGTACAGCGACCAGTAGTTCCTTTGGGAGGGTTCAGAAAAAGGGCTACACAACTAAGAAACGACAGTCGCTGCCAAGCAATGCACCGGCACCGGCTTCCGATAACGGTCCCACCGTCAGTGACAACCCTGAGCCTGAGTCGGATTTTGCGTGCAGTTTCGATCAAGCTTGCATGTACCTACTGCTGCGGCACATCTGAGTCTAACACATCGCCGTTTTTCCCCTGGCTTTTTCCTGGAATGCGACGCACTTCACCTGGCGCATGCCGCCTTCATTTTGCGTTCCCAGCCACGGGTCATGCGCGGCTGACACGCGGTTGAAACGTTTATTGAGAATGGTTCGGAATTAATAGGTTGCAATTCTTCGCGTGTCCGCCAGACGGCAGATATTCATGAATTGTAATGCGCATGCGCTTCAGTAATGTGTCAACTTGCAGGTGTTTTGTGTAAAAAAGATACCACAGTGTGCTATTGTAACTTGGCCTTGAGACTGAAGGAAGAGGTTGCAAAAATGTATCAATTTAGGCTTTTCATATTAAAGAAAGACAAAGACCAGTTTCGGTTACAGTATTCTCCAGAGACCCGCCGCCCGCCATGAGTGTTCAAGTGCAGCCAGCTTTCCAAAAACCCGACAGAAGTTACGCGTATTTGATATGGGCTGCGATTAATGCAACAGAGGATAAGATGGCAACAGTTGTTCAAATTTATCAGTATTTTATCGAAAACTATGACTTTTACAAATTTTCGCCAGCTCCTCATACGTGGAAGCGTGCAATAAGGAAAAGGTTATGTAGCGATCCCTGTTTTTATCATATTGAGCCACAATATGTTGGAGGGTATTGGTGTGTATCACCGGCTTTTTCCTGTATCTATGATCATGATGACGGCAAAAGGCGAAGGGTTGTGTTAAAACCAACTAAGAAACGACAGTCGCTGCCAAGCAATGCACCAGCACCGGTTTCCAATGACGGTCCCGCAATCAGTGACAACCCTGAGCCTGAGCCGGATTTCGCGTACAGTCTCGATCAAGCTTGCAAGTACCTAAGCAATTTCCAGCCTCATCGGCTGACTACAGAAGGACTAGTCCCGCTGCAAACTATCGACGTGGATGATCAAGAACGCTGGACTGGCAGTGGACCGGCGCCGGCGCCAGCTGAATGGGAACTTTTTTAGGGGGTTGACCATTACAGTAAAACCTTTCTTTTTGTTTTTCCTCAGAAAAGAAAACGGCTAATGGAGGGATTTCGATGGATAATATCGCTTTGTGTAACAATGCCTGCTGAATCGGATTTAAAAAGCCACGTACCGGAACTCGCTGCTTCTCCTGAGCATCCACCTGTTTCTCCTTGGCCTCCTGCAGACGGCACACCAATTTAAGTATTGGGAAGCCAGCACCGGAGGGTGAGGGACCCCAACATAGCACAAAGGGTTGTTGAAGAGCAGACAACTACCAGGCAGGACTTCCACCATTACAAGTGGAGGCTTGGAATTCCTTAAACCCACCAGCCAGTGGAGAACATAAAGAGCTCAGGGAGCTTCACTGCTGACTGAACTATTCATGCAGATAAGCATTTCTTAGCCACTCTCTCTGAGTGCATTTACCATTGCTTTTTAATCTAGTTAAGTGTTTTTATTTGTTATTAAAGTGTGGCTATTTTCTGATGCTGCTGTTATATATATATATATTATCACATGGAAATATTACTGTGTGCAACCCTGCCTTTCACCATTATCGCCCAGCTTCCACAGCAGCAAAGGGATTCTGGGAAATGACATGCAAATGAGCACAGAGTGCCACATTTTGCTTAAAATCCATTTTGACATGGACCCCTATAAGCTTATGCTTGCTGCATTACACAGAGTCAGAGAAATGTTCTCCTACAGGACTGTCTCTTGTTCCGCGTGTAATGCTGTGGCGATGCAGATTAATTCTCTTGTTTAGCCCATGTCCCGTCTCACCTATTTAGTAGCAGCCTCCTGGGCAGTTCATGCACATGATGAGGTACACGACACTGCTGGAGGAACAGGTGAACCTTCCTCTGATTTTGTACTCCAGATTCTCGTGTGGTATTTGTATTGTGCCTGCCGTGTGTGTGTTTGTGCCTATATGTATATATGTATGTATCTTTTTATTCAGATGCCCAATACAGTTTTTCATGATTACTGAACCGAGTGCAGTCTTTCTTTACCGGACGAGAGAATGGTAATGTTGTTTTTCTATTATTTGAGACTTGCACCTGTCTATATGAACCAGTACATTGAGTGCAAGCTGTGATGTTTGTTTTTATATATATATATATATAACAAAAAAGCAACACAAAATTATGTAGCGCTAAGGTGGAAATTAGTGATAATTAAATAAATAACCAATGTGATTGCTTAATTAATAATAGAGTGAATATTAAACTAAACTATATATACTGTAATATTACATTACAACAAACCATAATGTGACCAGTGATAAAGGATAAGTCCAAAGTAATGTTCCACTTGATGAAACAATCCAGAGAGGTAAAAGTCCCAAAGAAGATCCAGGGAGTATATTGCAGCTTCAGATATAAGTGGTATAGCCAACCACTAGGAATCTAAGAACAAAAAACAAACAGAAGCGCAAGCTCCATAGCATGTAACTGTTTAAACAATTGAGTACATTTATTAAAAACAGCAGCTCACACTGGCACAAATTTTCTAAAAGTCTGGTTACCATGGTTGGCCCAGACAGACATACCAGGGGTAGAAAGGGCCACGATTTGGCATTAATAGAGGCAAGTGCGTTCTCCCGTGAAGACGTTCCAGGAGGGCAGGGAGGACTGTAGGGACAACTTAGATACACTCAGGCAGAGCCAGAGAGACTCGGAAGACGCAAGGCGAGCACTCGGTTGCCTCAGATGCAGAGAGCCAGCGGGCTAATAAAGTACCTTGAGTACGAAACGCGTAGGTGCGTTTACCTAGTCCATTTTTTCTGTATGTTCAGCATGCAATAAATTAATTATTACTTTTTGTTACCTCTGGAGTGGCCTGGCTCTTTCTTTTCTTCCTGCACGGAATATACAGGATATCCCTGGCTGTGCTTTATCTACGCTCTCTATCTAACTTCCTGGACCTACAACGGATGGATTGCATGCCGCTAACGACAAGAGTGCCCCTTGGGTAGCACAGGTTATGTGCCGCAGTGCCTTATTTAATTCCTGTCTACCACGGACATTGTCCATTTATAAGTATTGTGCTGATTGGGTGCTATTATGTGTTATAGTTGTGTGTGTCAAGCCGACTCCACTAGTACACTTATTCCCACCAGTTCCTAATCAACATTATTAGGGGCACTCCATCGTGTTTTGGATTAACCCATTGTGGATTTATACACTTGGATACTCAATTTACAGGACTGGTCACAATTTTAGAGCATCACATCTACCTTGTTCCTTGTGACACAAAACAAGTTAACCCCCTGGCTGCCAGCAACGCAATGCATTGCAAAGCAATTCCAATGGGTCAGACATGAAGAAGGGATTTATGCTGTCTTTAAAGCTCATGTACTGTATGGGGACATATCCAAAGTATGCCAAGCCTGCTAACAATGCTCATACTATGCTACAAATTACTCACAACAGTGACTAGCAAAGAAACACCCCAACAATCCCATTATTTTATTGGAGTAAAAGAAAAAAATCCAAAATTGAGAAACACCCTGCCTTTGATTAAAGCAAACAATTTAACAAAAAGGCATTGAATCCTAAATACTTAATTACAAGTGTTTGGAAAGGGATCCCATTGGTTCCTGAAAGGACTTGTCAATGATTGAATGGCTTCACTTTGTGTATATAAGCAGCACCATCAGGCATAGCTGGTAGACCTGTTCCAGCCTAGATCTCCATCCCTACAGCAGAATATAACTAGAAGATCAATCATGCCTGGCTCAAAGGGTGGTGGATGCAAAGATTCTGACCGTAAGTAATTCTTTATGATAGTGAATAGGGTTACATGGAATTTACTAGTTGGTGCATCTGGTATACATGCAAAAGGCTGGACTGACTGGCAAAGAGATGTTCATAGCTGTACCTACAGTAGTTATTGCAAAGATATTGATTCTATTGGAAATTAAACAACTGTGGAAAGAGGATAGTTGTAATCTGTGCATAGTTCTTTATGGTGTTGCTGTTCTATTTAGCAGGGAGATGCTTAAAGATCATTTGAAAGTCAAGTAAACTGTTCTCAATGAATTATCATAAAGAGACTTTTTTCCTGAAATGGAAACTGTAAGTACAAGATGAACTGATTTTTTTTGCAGAAAATCATAGCTGCCAAGATTATTGTGAATAAATTAAAATTGGTTATTTAAAGAGAACCCAAGGAAATGTATAAATGTGTCTTGGTGAACAAAAAAAAGATAATTTTTTTTGCTTGCATCACATATATGAAACATGTCAACCAAGGCATTATGTCTACATTTGAAGCAGATTGTTAAAATGTTGAGATGTTAATGCAACTCAGAACTGCAGGGTGTTTGGAAGTAAGGAAAAGGAAAACATGAGGGGTAGAAACACTGAATTGCGAAAAGTAGCTTCTTCTTTTACTCTCCTCAAATCCCTCACTAATATGCACTCACCCTGACACATGGATGCATGACCTTTTCTATTGTTAACTTAATAAAAATGTACCCCATTCATCTACAGTAGGTTTTCAAAGCTTTTGTATGATTCGCCATTAGCTATTAGAAATTCAAGTTGTGTTTATGAGGTCCATAAAAACCATACAGGATTTGAATTTATCTGTCTCAGTGATATTCATTCTCTCTCATTTCAGCCTGTGCACCAGCTAAATCATGCAAGGACGCATGCCCTGCCCCAAAATGCCCAGGTAGGAAATTTTGCATGGTCAATCACATGTTAATCCGGTTGTTTACGGGAGGGTCTTTAACTCATTGTGCAGCAATATGCACAGTCACATTGCTTGGGGTATTTTCTCTTTACAGTACTAATAAATTATAAAACAATGCATTAATACATGTATTTTATTACTATAAGGGAAACAGCAGTCATTTTAAACAGGAGCATAAAATGGACAGGAAAGAATGACTGTAGAGACCATGATGATGTGTGTTATGGATAAAGTTGATTAAGGAAAAAACTGCTCATTTGAACCAGCAATCTCCTTCACATCACTGCCTTCTCCTTGTCTGTAATTGTACAAGAGGGGTTTGCCTTTTTCCAAAATGGCTCTTTTCTAAAACTGAAATAGCAATAGATTTCACAATAACTTATATACAATAAGGGTGGGCACCCACACTGGTGTTTTAGTTTTTGTTCTAAAACTTTAAAACAAAATTGTTTTTAAGAGATGGGCAAAACTGGGAGTATGAAATCAGAGTAAGATCTGTAGAATGATTGGCCTAGATTATTATGATACTGTTTAGATGGAGATACATGGAAAATATATTGTAATATTGTGAAATCCTTTTTTAACCAATCCAGTCTTGATTAAAGAGTGGCAAAACTGGGTGTGTGAAATCAGAAACTACCAGAATTTTACATTTCAAAACAAAATAGAAAACTAAAACCAAATCCCTTCAGATTTTTCAAACCTACAGTAGACCTAAAAATGATTTAGAACCAAACCCAGAAAACCAGACAAAGAGCCATCTGTACTGTGGGGTTACCAGTGGAGTTGAAAACTAATGGTGTCCCTTGCCATTTTTAAATTACGGGTATCAGTTATATTATTATAGTTTCGTAATCATTATTATAATTGTATACTTATTTGAAGCATATTTTCATTTTGTTGTGCTATATATGTTTTTCCCTGCTTATTTTGAAATCTGTTCATAATTTGGTGAAAATATAAAACCAAAAACATATAGATTGTAGGCAGAACTAGAAGCAAAACACAAAATGTATTATAACCAAAACCACATTCAAAACCAATTTTTATTAAGCCTGTTAATGATTGTCATCATACCTTCTAACTATCTTCACATGAGTAGTATGATCATAATACAGTCCTGAATTCGATGTCACTTTGCTTGATCAGAGTAAGACCTATAGAAATATTGGCCTACATTATTATCATACTGTTAAGATGAAGATACATGGAAAATATGCCCAATTGATGTCAACTTCCATAGACTAAGTTCTTAAGATTTGGGGAGTTTAGAGTCAGAAGGCAATTTTAAAGGAAAACTACGTATTTACACCGGTGAAACTTAATAGACATTTATGGGTCCCCTGATACTAGAAATCAGTGAGACCGACTTCAAATGATACTGACTATGAATAAATCAGACCTGACAGATCTGTGAAAATTTCCAGTACATCAGAGTTTAATATTTTCTGTGCGCTTCTGTGTCCCTCCTTTTAGTGTCAAATTAATAAAAGTCCCTCAATGTGGGGGATTTATTGTTTTAAATAACCTGTCTTTGTATGATCTGATTTTTTTTACTGCCATTCCCTTCATTAAAAAGTAATCAATGTATCTCAGCCATTCCTTCAAATTTTACCTCTATTTCTCATCAGAACCTTGCCATCAAGGTCATGGAGGTAGCAGCGGTGGAGGTGGTGGAGGTGGAGGTCACGGAGGTGGAGGTCACGGAGGTCAAAGCAGTGGAGGTCATGGAGGTGGAGGTGACGGTGGTGGAGGTCACAAGTGTCAAAGCAGTGGAGGTCACGGAGGTCAAAGCGGTGGAGGTGATGGAGGTCACGGAGGTGGAGGTCACGGAGGTGGAGGTCAAAGCAGTGGAGGTCATGGAGGTGGAGGTGACGGAGGTGGAGGTCACGGGTGTCAAAGCAGTGGAGGTCACGGAGGTCAAAGCGGTGGAGGTGATGGAGGTCAAAGCAGTGGAGGTCATGGAGGAGGAAGTCACGGAGGTGGAGGTGATGGAGGCGGAGGTCATGGGTGTAAAAGCAGCGGCGGTCATGGAGGTGGAGGTGACGGAGGCGGAGGTGGAGGTCACGGAGGTCATGGGTGTAAAAGCAGCGGAGGTGGTGGAGGTGACGGAGGCGGAGGTGGAGGTCACGGAGGTCATGGGTGTAAAAGCAGTGGAGGTGGTGGAGGTGGAGGTGACGGAGGCGGAGGTGGTGGTCACGGAGGTCATGGGTGTAAAAGCAGTGGAGGTGGGGGTGATGGAGGTGGAGGTGGAGGTCACGGAGGTCATGGGTGTAAAAGCAGTGGTGGTCATGGAGGTGGAGGTGGAGGTGGAGGTGGAGGTGATGGAGGCGGAGGTGGAGGTCACGGAGGTGGATGTGGAGTCAAGAAGTAATCCCTTTGAATCCATATTAAGTGTGCTGACCGAAAGGATTTTCTCTATCATTCTGTTAACTCTCTTTACATTACTTCTTAAGAGATCAGCAATTACAAACCCCTTTAAAATGTCTGGTTACACATTAAAATAAACTTATGAAACCATTTGCTGTCTGATTTGTGCTGTAGATTTTTTTAAATGTATATTTTCACTTACAGTTTTTAAAGGAAAGGTATAGTAGAGCCAGTAGCACTGCAGAGAATGCGATGTTACTACAAGATTACAACAGAGGGCTCCCTGTTATATACAGATCTTATGAACAGCTAAAGTTTTTCAGTCCAAGTCATTAAAAGTTTTCATGTGAGTTATAGGAATTTAAATGCATCCGCTAGAAATTAGACATCTAAAAGAGGAGCACAAATCATATCAAACTCTAGCAAAATACACACAGATACCCAGCAAGCTCTAAGGAGCCCCAAATTAACCACATAAGATATATGTATATGTATATACCATACTTAGTTAAGTTTATGGTGGGTAAAAAAAGTGAGAAAAACCCTCCACAGCAAAGCATATAGCAAATGGAAATATTACTGTATGCTCATTTGCATGTCCGGTACACGAGGAAATCTGTGAAACAGAACTAGGGAGGCAGAGAGTGATGAGAACAACTGGTTCTATGCTCAGCCGACGAGTTAATGAAACTGGAGGGTATATGTAGGTACGAGGAACCAATGGCCGAGTAGCAAGGTGGGGGTGTGTGAATGGGCCAGGCTGAGACAGGGATAGGTCTAAATGAGTTCCTGGAGGAGGAGCTTTAAATCCTAGAAGAATTGGTGAATTGTATTGTGGCATTGGAAAAGCGTACTGTGTCTTTAAAAGGTTGGTGCGCCCCTGTGTGGCCGCGCCTCCGTGTGGCAGCGCTTGTGGATGCGTGCGCGGTCCCACGCCCTGATCCCAGGGCAGAAGAGGAGACCTGACGTGCGCGCGCGCGCGTATGAGAGGAACGGAGCTCGGCGCCATGAGGGAGACATCCATGTGAGCCGCGGGAGCCCCAGACAGAGCCGCGGGTGAGTGAGGAGCACGCCGTGGGCGGCGTGACTCCTGCCTCCTTACAACCACAAAGATGTTTGAATCCCTTTTCCCAGAAAAAAGCCTACTTACAAGATAGCAGGCTTGTAAATTCGGTGGATCGAATCTGTGCTTGCTTCAAGGCGTTCTTACACCAGAGCCCTCATGATGTATTTCCAGTCTTCTGTCCCGAAACCCTCCGTTGACAAACAAACCACAGATCATCCATCCGATATGAATGAGAGAAAAGACCAAATGGTGCAATATTGCTACAAAGAATACTTTTACTCACACACAATTAAAACTCTGGTAGGACACACTTACAATGTATCTTGCCTTTAAAAATAACACTATTATGCCGTCCGCTACATGAGACAATACCCGACCGGCTGAAGCAGCGCTGGATCGGCGTCCTCCTTCTCCGCTCGTGGCCACGGGCGTTCGGACGCTTCCCAATGACGTCACTGCTCCTCTCCGGTGTAGTCTCACGCAGTAGATGGAAAATCTCTTAGGCTCCGCCCTACGCGTTTCATAACCGCCCGGTTACTTCTTCAGGGGCTTTGGAGCCATACTCTATTGCTTCCCCTTATATACCTCCTTAATTGACTATTAACCCTTTCCTTGCTGGGCTAAGTTGATTCTTAGTCTAATTGACAGTGTGTACTATATCTTTGATTATAGACATGCACAAGGGTCATACACTGACAATATTGCGTGCAATATTGTAATATTTCCATTTGCTATATGCTTTGCTGTGGAGGGGTTTTGTCACATTTTTTACCCACCATAACTTAACTAAGTATGGTAAAACCTATCCCTTGCTTCATTTTTGCATAGCCAGTATAACCAACCCCACACTGATGAGACCCATTAAGGTTGAAACACTCTGTCTGTGGGTGGGTTTGCTGGCTGTGCATCTTAACCCTGGCTCTCCTCAAAGCTGTGACGATGCAGCAAGCTTAAGCCTATAGGGAACCATGTTTATGGTTTTGAAGCAAAAGGTGGCACTGTGTGCTCATTTGCATGTCATTTCCCAGAATCCATTGCTGCAGTGGAAGTGCTGTGTGCTGGGTGATAATGGTGAAAGGCAGGGTTGCAGACCTGTCTAAGACATGTAAATAAGCATACAGTAATATTTCCATTTGCTATGTATGTATTTATGTATGTATGTATATATGTGTGAGTGTGTAAATGTTTATAAGTGTCAATTGGTGCTACTGGGAGTGGCTAAATGTATACAACAAAAAATAAAGAAGCCCAAAGCTTCATCCAATATGACAAAAATATACAGTGAAATACCTATATACCTCTTGAATAAAGGGTTGTTTAGTTAAACCCTTTGACCAAAGCATTTTAAGACTTCAAGGCATGACCATATATTGCAGGTCCTATCACTAACTGATTACAATTCTTATTTACCTCTATAGTTAGAGGAAGATTGATTGCATTGGATCTGTCCCAACCAGCTGCATGAAAAAAGAACTGCTTACTTGAAAAGTGGGGAGGGGGGAGGGGCGAACTTAAACCCTGAGAGGGAGGAGCCACTAACCTCCAAAACAGCTGAGACCAGCTTGATAAAGTTAATAAACACACAGATACACAGCAAGCTCTAAGAAACCTCCCAAATTACCACATTATATATATATATATATATATATATGTGTATATATATATGTGTATATATATATATGTATATAAGTCAATACTGTTGCGGCGCATCTGAGTCTAACACATCGCCGGTTTTTCCCTGGCTTTTTCCTGGAATGCGACGCACTTCACCTGGAGCATTCATTTTGCGTTCTCAGCCACGGGTCATGCGCGGTTGACGCGCGGTTGATGCGTTTATTGAGAATGGTTCGGATTTAATAGGTTCCAATTCTTCGCGTGTCCGCCAGATGGCAGATATTCATGAATTGTAATATGCATGCCCTTCAGTCGACTTGCAGGTGTTTCGTTTAAAAAAGATACCACATTGTGCTATTGTAACTTGGCCTTGAGACTGAAGGAAGAAGTTGCAAAAATGTATCAATTTAGGCTTTTCATATTAAAGAAAGACAAAGACCAGTTTCGGTTACAGTATTCTCCAGAGACCCTCCGCCCGCCATGAGTGTTCAAGTGCAGCCCGTTTTCCAAAAACCCAACAGAAGTTACGCGTATTTGATATGGGCCGCGATTAATGCAACAGATGATAAGATGGCAACAGTTGTTCAAATGTATCAGTATTTTATCGAAAACTATGACTTTTACAAATTTTCGCCAGCTCCTCATACATGGAAGCGTGCAATAAGGAAAAGGTTATGTAGCGATCCCTGTTTTTATCGTATTGAGCCACAATTTGTTGGAGGGTATTGGTGTGTATCACCGGCTTTTTCCTGTATCTATGATCATGATGACGGCAAAAGGCGAAGGGTTGTGTTAAAACCAACTAAGAAACGACGGTCGCTGCCAAGCAATGCACCAGCACTGGTTTCCCTGATGAAGAGACCTAGCTGTCTCGAAACGCGTTGGATAATAGAACTCTAGCTGCTCTGAGAACTTTTTGGACTCTTGGACTATATAACATCCTCCTGCGGGCCATAACGCTGTCCGGAAGGGCTACGACGCGCTGACGCTCCCGAGTGACGTCACCAACACGGAAGTACCGGACGGAGTGAAGGACAGCGTGGTTTGTGTTGCTGCAAAGATTGCCCTATCTGAGGACACTGCGTGTATTGTGAGCCCTGCTGAACTGCTATCTACAACAGGAGCTGGTTACCAGTCAAGACCCAGTCTGGGTGCAAGTGATCGTGACGCCAGGAGTGGTGTGTCTGCACACTGAAGACTTCTCCACTGTCGTCCCGAGTGGTGTATGGGTAACAATAACCCTCCAATGCCTGTTTTTCTTATTTAAATTTACGCCTAATACTCACCTTTATTTGTATCACATTATATATTTTAATGCACTATGAGCGTTGTGCGATGTGTCTTCTTTTTATTCGTGTTAAAACCAACTGTAACCCCGGTCTCTTTTCAGCCCCAGAGACCCCCCATGTAGCGCTCCGAGGCTCTGCGGCATACCCAGCTAGCGGGGTCCGCCATGACAGGTTGAGCGAGCGTGCACATTGGTCGCGCAGGCACAGTAAGGGTAGCGCACGCGGTCCCAATGCTAAAGACGTCCTGAGTGGACTACAATTCCCAGCAGCCTCTGGGGATTGCCCTTTCACCCACATCACGTGCAGCCAGCCAGCAAATAGGGTTTTGCAGCTTCTCCTGTGGAGGAAGGCTACAATGTTGCGGGGACCATGTTTGGCAGTTGAAGCTGGGAGCAGGAAGGGGAAGGAAGGGTGTAGGGAGCAAGTGGCTCCTACACCAGGTAAGGTTCCCAAGATCCCAGGCAGGCACCAATCCCCACCAGGGTAGGGGGTAGGTACTGAGGGATGGCCCCTAGGTTTGGGACCCTGCCCTTAGGTGTGAATGTGCAGTCTTGTCAGTGTCATGGCTGGTAGTGCTGTGAGCGCTGACAAGTAGGCACATTGTGTGTGTGCAGTGCAGTGTAGCTGCAGGTACCGGTTGAGTGCAGTGCGGTTGCTGTAGGTACCGAGTGAGTGCAGTGGTTGCTGCAAGTTCAGTGTGTGTGCAGTGCGGTTGCTGCAGGTACCGGTTGAGTGCAGTGCGGTTGCTGCAGGTACTGTGTGAGTACAGTGTGTTTGCTGCAGGTTTAGGTTGAGTAGTCAGAGGGTATCTGGGAGGTGAAGAGAGAGGTAGTGTGGGTGCAGGGGGTCAGTGACCCACCTGCATAGGACAGGCTACCCCGTAGGCCCCTAGGAGTGTTCCCTGAAGTCACCGAAGGTTGCTGTGCTGCAGGGACGGCCTATAGTAGTAGCGAGCATCACCCTTACTGTGTAGACAGCTAGGGACAAAGAGACAAGCGTGCGGAGCAGGTTGCTGGCGAGTCGTCTGGGACCAGATGGCTGGACATTAAGACCCAAGAGGTAGACCGTGATTCATCTGACCCTTTGCGAAGAGGTACTGGTCACCGCCGTGACCGGAAGGTACTATAACATCAAGTGCACCAACACCGGTCAACAGGCGCTGATCCCGCCTTAGGCTAAACTCTTTAGGAACACTGAGCGAGTGGTTAAAGAACTGAGCCTATACCATCACTTTAAAATATATGAACACAGTGTGTGGGGCACGCGGTGAAGGGACGGAGAAGTTACTCCTGATGAGTGGGCGAGCCACTAAGGTTATACAGTTATAGTATAAGGTTATATGTGTTGGGTCATATTGCTATAATATAGAGTGATAAGGTTCCGTGCATTATCTTATAGTAAAACTGGTTGCATCATATATGTGTGTTGTTGTATTTCTTGCCCAGGGGAATCTCACATCACGGGGATCCTGGGTAAGTGGAGGCGCTGCACTAAGAAAGTGTATGAGTGTTACCCCAGGCTACCAGCTAGCGGAGGCTCAGATCTCCTGGAGCCGCAGGTGTTGTACAGCGACCAGTAGTTCCTTTGGGAGGGTTCAGAAAAAGGGCTACACAACTAAGAAACGACAGTCGCTGCCAAGCAATGCACCGGCACCGGCTTCCGATAACGGTCCCACCGTCAGTGACAACCCTGAGCCTGAGTCGGATTTTGGTGCAGTTTCGATCAAGCTTGCATGTACCTACTGCTGCGGCACATCTGAGTCTAACACATCGCCGGTTTTTCCCTGGCTCTTTCCTGGAATGCGACGCACTTCACCTGGCGCATGCCGCCTTCATTTTGCGTTCCCAGCCACGGGTCATGTGCGGCTGACACGCGGTTGAAACGTTTATTGAGAATGGTTTGGAATTAATAGGTTGCAATTCTTCGCGTGTCCGCCAGACGGCAGATATTCATGAATTGTAATGCGCATGCGCTTCAGTAATGTGTCGACTTGCAGGTGTTTCGTGTAAAAAAGATACCACAGTGTGCTATTGTAACTTGGCCTTGAGACTGAAGGAAGAGGTTGCAAAAATGTATCAATTTAAGCTTTTCATATTAAAGAAAGACAAAGACCAGTTTCGGTTACAGTATTCTCCAGAGACCCGCCGCCCGCCATGAGTGTTCAAGTGCAGCCCGCTTTCCAAAAACCCGACAGAAGTTACGTGTATTTGATATGGGCTGCGATTAATGCAACAGAGGATAAGATGGCAACAGTTGTTCAAATTTATCAGTATTTTATCGAAAACTATGACTTTTACAAATTTTCGCCAGCTCCTCATACGTGGAAGCGTGCAATAAGGAAAAGGTTATGTAGCGATCCCTGTTTTTTTTTTAAACTTCAAATTTTTTATTGGAAAATACAGATACAACCAATGTACCACAGCCCATTATTACATTTCCATATTTGTCAAACATATAAAGAAACGCCTAGAAGACGAACAGACTTAACGGTTTACAGACAGGACCAGACGAACATGACAAGGGGACAGGGTGAGAGGGTAGGGGTGGGGGAGGGGAGGTGAGGGGGGAGATAGTGGGTAGCCAGGCTCCGGAGTAGGGATGTAGATACCGTAACTCCTTTTCAGTATTGTCGGCCCTTGCTGAGAGATTGAGTCGGGACAGGTCCTTCCGAGGATTCCTCCTGATCATTGTTTTTTCCCAATTCTATGGCATCCGAAGGGTCTGCTAGCTGTGCGTCTCTAAGTCGTGTTGTCTTGTCTGCCCATAAAGGAGAACGCACCTAGTTTAATTAATGCAGAATTGAGGCGGCATCCACTCCTGGGATGTCTACCTGGGTCAACCATGGATCCCAGACTTTTAGAAAATTTGTGCCGGTGTCATTAACTAAACTCGTTAATTGTTCCATCCGGCAGACATACCAAATTCTATTTTTGATCTTAGGGATAATTGGTACCTCCTGCTGTTTCCATAATGCTGCGATCTCACACCTCGTGGCAGTGGCAAAATGCGCGATCAATTTATGCGACGCATTTGACAGACCCTCGATCCATCTGCCCAGCAGGAACAGCCACGGATCGAGGGGGATCTCCAAATCGAGAATCCGCTGAATCCAATCTCTGATTTGTTCCCAAATAGGGGCCACCTTCGTGCAAGACCACAGCATATGTCGGAGATCTGCTGCCTCCCCACACTGTTTAGGGCAGAGAGGAGAGTAGCCCTTTACAAATTTCGCTAAGCGCGTCGGAGTGTAGTACCACCTCATTTGGACTTTATATGTGTTCTCCTTTAATGTGGTGCAGGTTGAGCTTTTTGCCGCCGCCTGAATAATTCTGTCCCAGTCATCGTCCTCTAAAGTCTCTCCTAGGTCAAATTCCCACTGTCTCATGTAACTCAGTCTATTGTCATTGGGCGACTTCTGGCAGATCACTTCCCTGTACATTCTAGACGTGAGTCCCCTCGTGTCCGTATCTCTAGAACACAGCTGCTCAAAATTTGTTCGTGCCGGTCTTACTGGCGTTTTGTTGTAGAAATCTCTGAGCTGGAGGTACCTAAAAAATTCGCTGTTTGGGATATTCTTAGAGGATTTAATTTGCTCAAATGATTGTATGGTCCTTTTGCCCTCCAGATCTTTTAGGCGGGAGAATCCCTTCTGAGTCCAGATTAAGAAATTTTTGCTATTCAGGCCCGGAGCGAAATCGGGGTTGCCCAATATTGGCGTCATTACTGACGCTTTGGTTGTCAGGTTACATTTAAGCTTCGTGGCCTCCCAGACTTTTAACGAATTGACCATGGTCTGTAGCGGGATGTGCATCTTGCGTACCCCTTCTCTGGGTAGCCAGATTAAATTTCGGATTTCAATTGGTGCACAACATATCTTTTCCAACTCAACCCATCTCCGTAGGCTTGGGTCTGTGTGCCATTGGAAAATCTGCCCTAATTGGGCTGCTTTGTAGTAGGCCTGCAAGCAAGGCACCGCTAACCCTCCACGAAGCGTGGGACGTTTTAAAATCCCTTTAGTAATTCGTGGGTTTTTCCCATTCCAAATAAATTTCATAATTTTTGACTGGAGGGAGAGGATGTCCGCCTGTACCAATGGGATAGGGAGACTCTGGAAGAGATATAGCATCTTCGGGAGGAGATTCATTTTCACGCTATGTATCCTCCCAATCCAAGAGATGTTCCCCTTCATCCAGGTTCGGAGATCCTCTCCCAGTGTCTTTATGATCTTGGGGAAATTTGCTTTATACAAAGTTTTATAATCCCGTGTGAGATACACCCCTAAATATTTGATCGCAGAGGGTTGCCATTTAAACTGAAAATTGAGGTCAATCAGTTTTTCGACTTCTTTTGGTAGATTAATATTGAGGGCTTCCGATTTAGACTGATTGATCTTGAATCCCGAGATTTGGTTAAATTTGCCCAATATGTCGAATTTATTTGGGAGAGATGTGAGAGGTTTGGTTATTGTGAGAATGACATCGTCCGCATAAAGCGCGGCTTTGTGCATTTGGTCTCCCACTGGGATACCAGAGATATCTGGGTTAAGTCTAATGTGTGCCGCCAGAGGCTCTATACATAAGGCGAGCAGTAACGGCGACAGCGGACATCCTTGACGTGTTCCGCTTTTGATTTCAAACTGTTCTGAGGGGAAGCCTTGATATCTCACTCTTGCTGTTGGATTTTTATACAACGCCAGGATGGCCTGCAGGAGGCGTCCCTCAAAGCCAAATGCTCTCAATGTTTCCGAAAGGTAGGGCCAGTCTATTCTATCGAAGGCTTTCTCAGCGTCCAGACTTAACACCATGGATTGTATTTTTTCTTTTTGAGCCAGATCAATCAAGTCTATAATTCTCCTGGTGTTATCTGCCGCTTGTCTACCTCCGATAAACCCTACTTGATCCGTGTGTATCAACCCGGGAAGGACGCTACCCACCCTGTTGGCTATAAGTTTCGAGTATATTTTAAGGTCCGAGTTAATCAGTGAAATGGGCCGGTAGCTCTTGCAGTCTGCCGGGTCCTTACCGGGTTTATGGATCACCGATATTGAGGCTTGGAGCATTTGTGCTGGGAATGAGGCCCCTGCTAAGATTTCATTGAATAGCTTTAACATATGGGGGGCTAGTTTTTTTAAAATATTTCTTGTAGTATAAATTCGAAAAGCCATCTGGCCCTGGGGCTTTAGCCGGTTTTAGTGCTTTGATAACCCCAGAGAGTTCCTCCATCGTGAAGTTCGACTGGAGTGCCTCCCTTTCACATCTCTTCAAAATGGGTAAATGTGCCTCTTTTAAGAAGGTCTGTAGATCCTCCTTTGTTTTTGGATTATGGGGTACCTTATCTCCGTTGTATAATATTTCATAATATTTTTTAAATTCCCCTGCTATGTTCGCAGGGATGGAGGTAAGGTCCCCATTTTGCTTTCGAATTGCGTGAATGTGATATTTTGGAAGCTTGTTTTTTAGCTTGTTGGCAAGTAGTGTGTCAGGCTTGTTAGCTTTTTCGTAAAATTTCCGTTTAGACCAGGTCAATTCCTTCTCAGCCTGGGCGGAGAGGAGGAGGTTAAGACTAGTTTTAGTAGCTAGAATTTGGGTCAACGTGTGGGCGTTTTTATTTTTTTTGTGGAGAGAGGAAAGTTCCGCCAGCTGTTCCTCTAACTTCAAAACTTTCCCCTCCCGTTCTCTTTTTCGTTTTGCGGCCAGATTCATAATGATCCCCCTGAGGGTAGCCTTATGGGCCTCCCACAGTGTGGAGTGTGTTGTCACACTCCCCTCATTCTCCTCAAAATATTGTGTGATTTTTTCCCCAATTTCCCTCTGTAGGGCTGGGATTTTCAGTAGGATTTCGTTTAATTTCCAGTTCGCTCTAGGTCTGTCTAGTGGGATTACTGTGCACCGCAACTCTATAGATGCATGGTCTGACCATGAAATATCATGGATCTCTGTGTGAGAGACCCCAGGGACCATTCTGTTGGATACAAGGAAGTAATCTATCCTGCTGTATGAGTCATGTGGGTGGGAGTAGAAGGTGTATTCTCTCAATCTCTGATGTTGTTCCCTCCAGATGTCGAGTAGTTGGCAGTCACGTAGTCCTTTTTTAATTGTTAGTATGTCGGGTCTGTGTGTAATGTTAGTGGATGAGCATCTGTCCAGGTCCTCCCGTAGTGCCCTATTTAGGTCTCCACCAACAATGATGTTACCTCTGGCCACTTTGTTGAGCTTCTCGAAGAAGGTAGAGAAAAAACCTGGGGCTGTCTCATTAGGGGCATATATTGTTGCTAAAGTAATTGGGAACCCTTGGATTGTACCTCTGACTATGAGAAATCTACCTTCGTTATCTTTGAAAGTTTTATCGGGTACGAATGAAATTCCTCTGTGGATTAGAATGGCCACCCCTTTTTTTTTCACTCTCGCGGATGACAAAAAGTATGTCGGGTAGTCCCTATCTAGAAATTTGGGGAAGTTGGCTTGAGAGAAGTGCGTTTCTTGTAGAAACAGAATTTCTGCCCCTTTACGCTTATAATCTCGGAAGGCTATTCTGCGCTTAGCTGGGCTGTTCAGTCCCTTAGTGTTGTGTGATAGTAACCTAAGTTCCTTACTCATTTAGGAATATGAGATGACTTTGCTGCCGCTGTCTGGCTTCGAGTGACGCCTCCGGGCCAGCATCTCGACCTCCTCTTTTCCTCGAACTGCAATACCTCACTTCACCATCTGTAGGAATACACAAGGGGGGGGCGCACAAGAGGGGACACCTGGGGGGACACAACAAACACTAAACAAGACAGATAACAGAAGAATTCTCGTCGTGTCGGCGACGTCGCCTCCTCGACGAGATCACTGCCTGTGGAAAACTGGACTCCTCTCCGACCGTCCGGAGGAGACGTGGGATGAAGATCACCCATCCCTCTCGACCAGGCCCACAGGACTTCACCAGGGCTCAGGAGATCTACCTCCCTCAAACCTGGTGCGAGGCCCATGCGAAGACTTGGAGCAGGACTCTCACACCCTCTCCTGCCTCGCTCTTCCTGAACTTGAATTAATAAACCTAACGACTAATATGCAAAACCTGAGTCTGTCCCGGCTTTTTTTTCCTCTTTGTAGAGTATCAATACGCCCTTGTGTCTCCTTGCTCCTTACCGCCCTTCTCCTTTTCCGCTCAGTCTGTCATCTGTAACCTACTAACCCGTTTCTTCCTCTTTTACCTATTAACCTACCGTTTCCTACTTCACATCCTCCTTCCCTCTACTTCCAGTCACCACTCCCACTATCTAGTTTACACCATTCTAAGGCTTTCTGGTTCTCTCCCTTATCCTACTTTATTCTTCTTTCATTCTAGCTCTCTATTTGCTCTCTTCCTTATTCTCTCCTCTATCCCTTCCCTTCTACTTGCTGTCTCCCCTTCACTTTTTAGATTCCTGTCTACATCCTTACTCTACCTTATAAATTTGTCTCCTTCTATATCTCCACTTCTACCTGTTCCCTCTCAACTACTTGCTTTTTATCCTTTTTTCCTACCTCTCTTGCTAACACTGCCTTTCCCCTGACTCTTTTAGTGCTTCTGCCGTGCCTTCGCTAAGCTGCATTTCCCCCCGTATCCTATCTGTGCCTTTTAGAGTTCCGGATTCAAAAAACCCGCGTCTGGCTGTTTGGGTGGCTATTTTGCGCCTGCGCCTGTCGACCGGCGCCCTCTGGAAGCCTTGATGGGGCTATCGCTGCCTTTCATTGTTCCGGCGACGTCATCCGGCCGCGCCGGTGGGATTTAGCCTCCTGCCACCTCCAAGATGGCGTCGCTCCTTCCGGGGCTCAGCTGTGACGCGTATCCGGGGGCGGCCATTTTGGAAGACGTCTCTCACCAGGTCGGAGGTGCGTGCGCTTGGTCCGGCTTCCCGCTCACCGCTCCCTTCCTGCTTCTGCGGCTCACCGTGGATTCCCGCCTTCTACTGCTTATAAAAGGAAACTTATCAAAATGTGGCGCTCTAAATTATCAGTTGATACACAGTGATACTAGTGCAAAAGATATAAGCAAAAAATATATAAACAGTGATACTTATACAAGTGTTTATGAAGATGCAGCTGTAACCCGGTAGAGATTGCTCGGTCAATCCTCGTGATGTGAAGTATGAAGAAGTGTCTGGGAAGCGCAATATGTGAATAGAGATAAATAAATCGTAATAGTGCAATATTGTTGTGATTATGATCAGAATAAGATGTCTTGGCTCAATATTTAATACTCACAAACGTGAGAAGATATAAGGCACGTAAAGGTATCTTTAGGGATGTAGTTTTCACTCAGTAGACAGGAGATGCAGAACTCAGTGTTCACCCAAATATCTGGACTCCCAAGGACCTTAAGAAATACAACTGGACATAGTGCAGACCGTCTGTACAATTTATAATTGGTAAGTAGAAAAGGGAGTTACACTCACATGATATCAGTTAAAAACAAGCATTTAGATCTCTCTGGATCTCGCCAGCCGAACGAATGATGTCTCCTATCCCCTCTCTCGTGGCGTGCGTTCCAGCGGTGCGTTCCACTCAACCGGAAGTGATGTCATCCGCTCCGTCCACTTCCTGGGGTTTCGGCCGGCTCAGAAGAAAAACGTCACTCTACGCATTTCACCACATAGGTTTCATCAGGAGTGACGTTTCAATGCATAGGGGAGGTGTTTTATACCCTAGTTTTGGGTCTCATTAGTCAATAATACACCTGATACTACCTGGGCTAATAGTATACATCTGTGGTTATAATGAGCTTACAAATCGCTGTTTCTATATGGCACATATATGAAATTTTATAAATTAGCCCATATATATTGTGCAAGTCATAAATACAGATACTTTATACAATCATCATAAAATACATTAGGTTAATTAAAATATACTCTTTAATCTGCTGTGCAAAGGTTAACAATAAAATTATATATATATAAAAAATATATATAAACTGCAAATGTAAAATACACTGCGTAAAAATATTTAAAATATTAAAAACAGGTATTTACAAAGAAAGATTATCTCTAAGCTGGAGGTATATATATGGAAAGTACATAGTAATGAACATCTGGGCAAGAGGCATATTTCTAAAAAATGGAGAGATAAAATATTAGTACATTATAAAATCACAGAAAAGGTTTAACGTCAAATTCTAAATTCAAACCGGATGGAAATATAGTTTTTAATTCGAACATCCAAAAGGATTCCCTTTTAATCAATGCAATGTCCTCCTCTCCAATGGGGCATAACTTGTTCGATTGCTTTAAATTTTAACCCCTTAGGGTCCGCATTATGTACCATCAAGAAGTGGTTAGGAACACTGTGTGTGGTCATTTTTCGTTTAATATTTCCTATATGTTCCAAAATGCGTGTTTTTAGGGGTCTTATTGTTTTCCCTATATACTGTAGACCACAATCACATTCGATCAAATATATAACAAAATTGGACCTACAGTTTAGATGTTGTTTTATACTATATACCTTTTCTGTAGTGTTGGATTTAAAGGTATTAGTATTCTTACAACTGTAATGGCAGGCAGTACAGAATTTGCAATCAAAGAACCCTTTCGGTGGTTCTAACCACGTAGGGTTTTTGTTTATAGCGGAACCTCTCAGAGCACTTGGTGCTACAAATTTCTTTACATTTGGTGCTTTTTTATACACCATCTGAACTTTATTGGGCAGTGCAGTTCCTATAATGGGATCATTTTTTAATATAGACCAATGGGTATTTAATATGTCATTTATTTTGTGTGCATCCCTATTATACTGGGTAATAAAGGGTACCTTTAGCTTGTCATCCTCCCTACTTTTTTCTCTAGGGATCAACATAGACTCTCTGGATATTTGTCTTGTTTTATCCAACGCTTTTTGGATGACCTTTGGTTTGTAATTCCGTTCTGCAAACTTCCTGGACAGTGTAGTAGATTGTTCTTCGTATACGTTATTATCGGTGCAATTTCGTTTGAGTCTACAGTATTGGCCATATGGGATGTTATTAATCCATTTGTTGAGATGGCAACTGGACTGCAGGATGTAATTATTTGCATCCACATCTTTGAAGAAATTTTTTGTTTTAATAACATTGTTTTCTATATAGATTGTTAAGTCCAGGAAGTTTACAGTGGTTTTACTTACAGTGGAGGTAAATCTCAGATTCAGCTCGTTATTATTGAGATACAGAAGAAATGCGTCTAAATCCTCCAATGTACCCTTCCACACAAAGACAATATCATCAATGAACCTTCGCCATGTGACCAGATTTGCCCCCAGACCTATCCAAGACCATATATACTGATCTTCCCACATGGCCATCAATAGATTGGCATAGCTGGGGGCAAATTTGGTCCCCATGGCGGTTCCACATAGCTGCAGGAAAAACTCGTCACAAAACCAAAAGAAATTTTTTGTTAGGACAAATTCTATACATCTAATAAGAAAATCTATTTGTATCTCTGGGATTTTTCCATCTTTCTCTAGAAACATTCTAACAGCTCGGCACCCATCTCCATGTTTTATAGATGTATATAAAGCGGTTACATCGGTGGTTACCAATACATAGTTTTCCTGCCATTCTATGTTCCTAAGGGCCCTGATTATATCGCTAGTGTCTTTCAAATAGGATCTTTGTTGTTTTACAATGTCCTGCAGATAGCTGTCAATAAATTCTGACAAATTCGCAGTTAGTGACCCAATGCCAGAAATTATTGGTCTCCCGGGGGGGTGAGTAAGATTTTTATGTATCTTTGGTAGGAAGTAGAAGACCGGGAACACTGGATCCTCAACATATAGGAACTTGAATTCATGTTCCTCCAGAATCCCCAGTCCTCTCCCTTCCTCCAATAATGACAAAAGTTCCTTTTTATACATAGTTGTAGGATTGGATTTCAGTTTCTTATATGTAACTATGTCACCCAGTATTTTATTGGATTCTAACATATAATACTCGTGATCCATGATGACAACACCACCCCCTTTGTCCGCTGGTTTAATCACAATTGTTTTATCGGCTGAGAGTTCTTCTAAAGCTATTCTTTCTTCCCTTGTTAGGTTATTATTCTGCCTGCCTTTGTTATTACACAAATTTTCCAAATCTTTTGTTACTAGTTGAAAAAATACCTCAAGATGGTTTCCCTTTGCGAATTTGGGGAAACTTCTACTGCTGCCTCGCCATCTTGTTTCAGGGGACGCCATCATCTGGAAGGTAGGCCTCAGATTTTCTCCACAGGGACTCCGTTTTATTACAGGTTGTTTAATCCCCGGATCCTTGAAGCGGGGATGACGGGGTTCTTCCCTCTTTCATTCATTCGGGGGCGAGTCTCTTTATTTGGTGACTGCTTCCCCGCGGCCGGGGACCAGACCTCAGGTAACTTTAGTAACGAAACTTTTTAACCCTTGAACATTGAACTCTTTTATTGTTAGTGTTCGACTGAGCTCTTTAGGTTGGTGTTGCGCCCCTTTGCTCTCTGGGGGATCTCGCCCGCTGTTCCCAGATAGGTTCTGGTAGGGCGATATTTGGGTTTTCCGCTGCCGGGGCTTCACCTAGGCCCAGCTTATGGAGGAACTCCGGCCCTTCTTCCAGTCCCCGAATGGTGGTAGTTTTGCCGCCTCGTGTTACCTGCAGGCCAAAGGGGAAGGTCCAACGGTACCTTACCCCTTTATCTCTCAGGGTCTTGGTGATGGGTAGCAGGGCCCTTCGGCGAGCTAGAGTCTCTGGGGATAAATCCTGATAAATGGACATACGTACACCCTCATACTCCACTATTGGCAGGGGTCTTGTTTTGTGGAGTACCGCTTCTTTTGAGCGGTAGTAGTGCATTCTGAGCACAATGTCCCGTGGTTGCTCATGCATTAGAGGCTTGGATCGCAGGGCTCTATGGCACCTGTCCAGGATTAAGAATTCTTTTGGGGTGTCAGGGAGCAGAGATTCCAACCATTTCAGGGCAAAATCTTCACTGTCTAGGACTGTTTCGGGGACCCCCCTGATTCGGAGGTTATTCCGCCTGTCCCTATTTTCTGCGTCCTCTTGGCGGTCCCTCAGCTCATTTAATTGTTCTTGAAGGTTGTTATATTTGCGATCCTGCCTTTTTATGGCTTTAATTGATTGATCCACTTTATTTTCGAGGACACTTGTCCTTTCCCCCAGCTCAGTAACCTCTTTCTTTATGTCCTTCAGCTCTGCTTGCAACAACGTTTTTAGGTTATCATAGAGTTTATCCAGGTCACTCTGTCTTAACGGGCGCAATACCGGGTTGTCTCTCTCCTCACCCTCCTCGTCCGGCTCCGTCTCTGAGCCCGCGTTCGAATGTGGCGCCATTTCTCCCCCTGCAGCGCGCGATCCGGCTCGGTCAAAATATTCCGGTAGCCCCTTTTTCTTGGGTATTTTAGGTGTTTTCCTTTACATTGCGGGATAGTGCGGGGCTTTATTAGTAAAATGCTCCGTTGTAGGAATGGTTTTGTCAGGTTTTTGCAGTCAATGTATTTTAGCGAGGCACGGAGCACTTATCTCACGCAGCCATGCTCCTTGCCGTCGCGCATGCGCCTCCGCGATCCCTGTTTTTATCATATTGAGCCACAATTTGTTGGAGGGTATTGGTGTGTATCACCGGCTTTTTCCTGTATCTATGATCATGATGACGGCAAAAGGCGAAGGGTTGTGTTAAAACCAACTAAGAAACGACAGTCGCTGCCAAGCAATGCACCAGCACCGGTTTCCAATGACGGTCCCGCAATCAGTGACAACCCTGAGACGGATTTCGTGTACAGTTTCGATCAAGCTTGCATGTACCTAAGCAATTTCCAGCCTCATCAGCTGACTACAGAAGGACTAGTCCCGCTGCAAACTATCGACGTGGATGATCAAGAACGCTGGACTGGCAGTGGACCGGCGCCGGCACCAGCTGAATGGGAAATTCTATGGTGAGTATTGTTGCCGTATTATTTTCTGTGTTTTTTTTATTTTGACAATACAGTATCAATATCGGTGCGATTCAAAAGTCAAGCGATTCTCCTGTAAGCAATATTATTGGCTGAGCGGCTTCTACAGTACAGTACTGCAGATACTGAACTACTGTATTGGTGGAACGCTAGGGACCCCAACATAGCACAAAGGGTTGCTGAAGAGCAGACAACTACCAGGCAGGACTTCCATCATTTCAAGTGGAGGCTTGGAATTCCTTAAACCCACCAGCCGGAGAACATAAAGAGCTCAGGGAGCTTCACTGCTGACTGAACTATTCATGCAGATAAGCATTTCTTAGCCACTCTCTCTGAGTGCATTTACCATTGCTTTTTAATCTAGTTAAGTGTTTTTATTTGTTATTAAAGTGTGGCTATTTTCTGATGCTGCTGTTATATAAATATATATATATATATATATATATATATATATATATATATATATATATATATATATATATATATATATATTATCACATGGAAATATTACTGTGTGCAACCCTGCCTTTCACCATTATCGCCCAGCTTCCACAGCAGCAAAGGGATTCTGGGAAATGACATGCAAATGAGCACAGAGTGCCACCTTTTGCTTAAAATCCATTTTGACATGGACCCCTATAAGCTTATGCTTGCTGCATTACACAGTCAGAGAAATGTTCTCCTACAGGACTGTGTCTTGTTCCGCGTGTAATGCTGTGGCGATGCAGATTAATTCTCTTGTTTAGCCCATGTCCCGTCTCACCTATTTAGTAGCAGCCCCCTGGGCAGTTCATGCACATGATGAGGTACACGACACTGCTGGAGGAACAGGTGAACCTTCCTCTGATTTTGTACTCCAGATTCTCGTGTGGTATTTGTATTGTGCCTGCTGTGTGTGTGTTTGTGCCTATATGTATATATGGGGGAGATAAAGAGTGGAACCTAGCTCTAACCCCTGATAGGTGAAAGCGTGCTGCCTAGGGAAAAGAAAGCCAAGGCCAAAGAGGTGTACCAAAGAAGGTGCACTACAGAGTCCCTTAACAGGCGCACCGCAGACCTTTATAGTATAGGCGGTCAGGGATGAATGTAGTGAATGTAGTGAATTTTTATTAAGTTGCTGTGCAAACGTGCATTTTAAAAAAAGTATATTTTTAAAGAGGTGTCAGTACGGCTATTCGGCAGTACTTGCTCCATGGTTACTATTACAACAACAATCCAATTGAGGCGCATTTTGTGAACTTATATCCTCTCAAAGCATACTGCATCACTTTGTAGGACACACCGCATAACACATGCGCTCCCAACAGCTGATTAAAAAAGCATACGGGAATCCCCCTTCTCCGGTGCTACGCTTTCCTATTAGCGATTTTTTCTGCTGTGTGTATTAAATTAATTCACTTTCAACATACCTCTAAGTGTGTCCTCCACTACTAATCATTGCTATTGATTCGCCAACTGTTGCCCTGATGTATGCAGAGACTGCTTAAAACCACTATCTTAGCTTTACCTGCGACGCATGCGCAATCTGCGTTTCAAAACGGGCTCAGGCACATAAAAGGACTGCATAGTCTTTCAGATGTTAATAAAAAACAAAAAGTCTGTATAACTACCATATTCACCAAGAGGCATCACAACAGTGCTGTTCTCCGTGGATGTCCCTTACCTTTGCACTAAGCCGTCGATTCGCAATACAAGAAGCCTAGATCTCAGCGCATGCGCAGCCCATGCCCATAGGAGCTCTCTAAGGATATATCAAGCAGCGAACTACACTGATGCACAGCATCAAACTGAGCTGGCATGAAAATAACATTGATAGCACCTCTTTATATATTGTCAGTTAGAAGTAGATACCTACCCCCATCTCCATAGGGAACCATTTGATAAGCCAACTACGCCATTATACATCACCTAATACCACTCCAGATCTTGGCGCATGCGCAGCTCATGCCCATATGATCTCTCTTAGGACATATAGAGCAGCAATCAACACTGATACACAGCATCAAACTGGGCTGTCATGGAAAATAACATGGATAGCACTTCTTTATCTATGGTCAGTTAGGAGCAGACACTCATCCCTATTTTTCTAGGGTATCACTTGATAGACCAACAACGCCACTATACAACGCCTAATATCACTCTAATGTGTCCCCCATGTATGGACACAGGTACAACACGGGTATATAGAGATTGCTAACCCCATCATTGACAAACATTAAGTCTCCAGGAATTAAAGGGGATCGTTTAGCAACCGTCTTCTATGTGTACTTGCACTAACACCTGAGTATATATACCTACCTCGTTATTAGAAAAGGTGAAGTTATGGAGTTTTAAAAAAATCCTTTTTGGCCTGGATACCTCATAGATTGCTAACACTAGAGTTTGCTGTGATCTCTGGCAAAGTTCCAATAGACGTTAGCTGTCTATTTTTTAATCAAGTATATAGGAATCAACTATTCACTATATACTTTTTTTAAAATGCACGTTTGCACAGCAACTAAATAAAAATTCACTACATTCACTACATTCATCCCTGACCGCCTATACTATAAAGGTCTGCGGTGCGCCTGTTAAGGGACTCTGTAGTGCACCTTCTTTGGTACACCTCTTTGGTATATGTATATATGTATGTATCTTTTTATTCAGATGCCCAATACAGTTTTTCATGATTACTGAACCGAGTGCAGTCTTTCTTTACCGGACGAGAGAATGGTAATGTTGTTTTTCTATTATTTGAGACTTGCACCTGTCTATATGAACCAGTACATTGAGTGCAAGCTGTGATGTTTGTTTTTATATATATATATATATATATATATATATATATATATATATATATATATATATATATATATATATATATATATATATATATATATAACACAAAAAAGCAACACAAAATTATGTAGCGCTAAGGTGGAAATTAGTGATAATTAAATAAATAACCAATGTGATTGCTTAATTAATAATAGAGTGAATATTAAACTAAACTATATATACTGTAATATTACATTACAACAAACCATAATGTGACCAGTGATAAAGTATAAGTCCAAAGTAATGTTCCACTTGATGAAACAATCCAGAGAGGTAAAAGTCCCAAAGAAGATCCAGGGAGTATATTGCATCTTCAGATATAAGTGGTATAGCCAACCACTAGGAATCTAAGAACAAAAAACAAACAGAAGCGCAAGCTCCATAGCATGTAACTGTTTAAACAATTGAGTACATTTATTAAAAACAGCAGCTCACACTGGCACAAATTTTCTAAAAGTCTGGTTACCATGGTTGGCCCAGACAGACATACCAGGGGTAGAAAGGGCCACGATTTGGCATTAATAGAGGCAAGTGCGTTCTCCCGTGAAGACGTTCCAGGAGGGCAGGGAGGACTGTAGGGACAACTTAGATACACTCAGGCAGAGCCAGAGAGACTCGGAAGACGCAAGGCGAGCACTCGGTTGCCTCAGATGCAGAGAGCCAGCGGGCTGATAAAGTACCTTGAGTACGAAACGCGTAGGTGCGTTTACCTAGTCCATTTTTTCTGTATGTTCAGCATGCAATAAATTAATTATTACTTTTTGTTACCTCTGGAGTGGCCTGGATCTTTCTTTTCTTCCTGCACGGAATATACAGGATATCCCTGGCTGTGCTTTATCTACGCTCTCTATCTAACTTTCTGGACCTACAACGGATGGATTGCATGCCGCTAACGACAAGAGTGCCCCTTGGGTAGCACAGGTAAAGTGCCGCAGTGCCTTATTTAATTCCTGTCTACCACGGACATTGTCCATTTATAAGTATTGTGCTGATTGGGTGCTATTATGTGTTATAGTTGTGTGTGTCAAGCCGACTCCACTAGTACACTTATTCCCACCAGTTCCTAATCAACATTATTAGGGGCACTCCATCGTGTTTTGGATTAACCCATTGTGGATTTATACACTTGGATACTCAATTTACAGGACTGGTCACAATTTTAGAGCATCACATCTACCTTGTTCCTTGTGACACAAAACAAGTTAACCCCCTGGCTGCCAGCAACGCAATGCATTGCAAAGCAATTCCAATGGGTCAGACATGAAGAAGGGATTTATGCTGTCTTTAAAGCTCATGTACTGTATGGGGACATATCCAAAGTATGCCAAGCCTGCTAACAATGCTCATACTATGCTACAAATTACTCACAACAGTGACTAGCAAAGAAACACCCCAACAATCCCATTATTTTATTGGAGTAAAAGAAAAAAATCCAAAATTGAGAAACACCCTGCCTTTGATTAAAGCAAACAATTTAACAAAAAGGCATTGAATCCTAAATACTTAATTACAAGTGTTTGGAAAGGGATCCCATTGGTTCCTGAAAGGACTTGTCAATGATTGAATGGCTTCACTTTGTGTATATAAGCAGCACCATCAGGCATAGCTGGTAGACCTGTTCCAGCCTAGATCTCCATCCCTACAGCAGAATATAACTAGAAGATCAATCATGCCTGGCTCAAAGGGTGGTGGATGCAAAGATTCTGACCGTAAGTAATTCTTTATGATAGTGAATAGGGTTACATGGAATTTACTAGTTGGTGCATCTGGTATACATGCAAAAGGCTGGACTGACTGGCAAAGAGATGTTCATAGCTGTACCTACAGTAGTTATTGCAAAGATATTGATTCTATTGGAAATTAAACAACTGTGGAAAGAGGATAGTTGTAATCTGTGCATAGTTCTTTATGGTGTTGCTGTTCTATTTAGCAGGGAGATGCTTAAAGATCATTTGAAAGTCAAGTAAACTGTTCTCAATGAATTATCATAAAGAGACTTTTTTCCTGAAATGGAAACTGTAAGTACAAGATGAACTGATTTTTTTTGCAGAAAATCATAGCTGCCAAGATTATTGTGAATAAATTAAAATTGGTTATTTAAAAAGAACCCAAGGAAATGTATAAATGTGTCTTGGTGAACAAAAAAAAGATAATTTTTTTTGCTTGCATCACATATATGAAACATGTCAACCAAGGCATTATGTCTACATTTGAAGCAGATTGTTAAAATGTTGAGATGTTAATGCAACTCAGAACTGCAGGGTGTTTGGAAGTAAGGAAAAGGAAAACATGAGGGGTAGAAACACTGAATTGCGAAAAGTAGCTTCTTCTTTTACTCTCCTCAAATCCCTCACTAATATGCACTCACCCTGACACATGGATGCATGACCTTTTCTATTGTTAACTTAATAAAAATGTACCCCATTCATCTACAGTAGGTTTTCAAAGCTTTTGTATGATTCGCCATTAGCTATTAGAAATTCAAGTTGTGTTTATGAGGTCCATAAAAACCATACAGGATTTGAATTTATCTGTCTCAGTGATATTCATTCTCTCTCATTTCAGCCTGTGCACCAGCTAAATCATGCAAGGACGCATGCCCTGCCCCAAAATGCCCAGGTAGGAAATTTTGCATGGTCAATCACATGTTAATCCAGTTGTTTACGGGAGGGTCTTTAACTCATTGTGCAGCAATATGCACAGTCACATTGCTTGGGGTATTTTCTCTTTACAGTACTAATAAATTATAAAACAATGCATTAATACATGTATTTTATTACTATAAGGGAAACAGCAGTCATTTTAAACAGGAGCATAAAATGGACAGGAAAGAATGACTGTAGAGACCATGATGATGTGTGTTATGGATAAAGTTGATTAAGGAAAAAACTGCTCATTTGAACCAGCAATCTCCTTCACATCACTGCCTTCTCCTTGTCTGTAATTGTACAAGAGGGGTTTGCCTTTTTCCAAAATGGCTCTTTTCTAAAACTGAAATAGCAATAGATTTCACAATAACTTATATACAATAAGGGTGGGCACCCACACTGGTGTTTTAGTTTTTGTTCTAAAACTTTAAAACAAAATTGTTTTTAAGAGATGGGCAAAACTGGGAGTATGAAATCAGAGTAAGATCTGTAGAATGATTGGCCTAGATTATTATGATACTGTTTAGATGGAGATACATGGAAAATATATTGTAATATTGTGAAATCCTTTTTTAACCAATCCAGTCTTGATTAAAGAGTGGCAAAACTGGGTGTGTGAAATCAGAAACTACCAGAATTTTACATTTCAAAACAAAATAGAAAACTAAAACCAAATCCCTTCAGATTTTTCAAACCTACAGTAGACCTAAAAATGATTTAGAACCAAACCCAGAAAACCAGACAAAGAGCCATCTGTACTGTGGGGTTACCAGTGGAGTTGAAAACTAATGGTGTCCCTTGCCATTTTTAAATTACGGGTATCAGTTATATTATTATAGTTTCGTAATCATTATTATAATTGTATACTTATTTGAAGCATATTTTCATTTTGTTGTGCTATATATGTTTTTCCCTGCTTATTTTGAAATCTGTTCATAATTTGGCGAAAATATAAAACCAAAAACATATAGATTGTAGGCAGAACTAGAAGCAAAACACAAAATGTATTATAACCAAAACCACATTCAAAACCAATTTTTATTAAGCCTGTTAATGATTGTCATCATACCTTCTAACTATCTTCACATCAGTAGTATGATCATAATACAGTCCTGAATTCGATGTCACTTTGCTTGATCAGAGTAAGACCTATAGAAATATTGGCCTACATTATTATCATACTGTTAAGATGAAGATACATGGAAAATATGCCCAATTGATGTCAACTTCCATAGACTAAGTTCTTAAGATTTGGGGAGTTTAGAGTCAGAAGGCAATTTTAAAGGAAAACTACGTATTTACACCGGTGAAACTTAATAGACATTTATGGGTCCCCTGATACTAGAAATCAGTGAGACCGACTTCAAATGATACTGACTATGAATAAATCAGACCTGACAGATCTGTGAAAATTTCCAGTACATCAGAGTTTAATATTTTCTGTGCGCTTCTGTGTCCCTCCTTTTAGTGTCAAATTAATAAAAGTCCCTCAATGTGGGGGATTTATTGTTTTAAATAACCTGTCTTTGTATGATCTGATTTTTTTTACTGCCATTCCCTTCATTAAAAAGTAATCAATGTATCTCAGCCATTCCTTCAAATTTTACCTCTATTTCTCATCAGAACCTTGCCATCAAGGTCATGGAGGTAGCAGCGGTGGAGGTGGTGGAGGTGGAGGTCACGGAGGTGGAGGTCACGGAGGTCAAAGCAGTGGAGGTCATGGAGGTGGAGGTGACGGTGGTGGAGGTCACAAGTGTCAAAGCAGTGGAGGTCACGGAGGTCAAAGCGGTGGAGGTGATGGAGGTCACGGAGGTGGAGGTCACGGAGGTGGAGGTCAAAGCAGTGGAGGTCATGGAGGTGGAGGTGACGGAGGTGGAGGTCACGGGTGTCAAAGCAGTGGAGGTCACGGAGGTCAAAGCGGTGGAGGTGATGGAGGTCAAAGCAGTGGAGGTCATGGAGGAGGAGGTCACGGAGGTGGAGGTGATGGAGGCGGAGGTCATGGGTGTAAAAGCAGCGGCGGTCATGGAGGTGGAGGTGACGGAGGCGGAGGTGGAGGTCACGGAGGTCATGGGTGTAAAAGCAGCGGAGGTGGTGGAGGTGACGGAGGCGGAGGTGGAGGTCACGGAGGTCATGGGTGTAAAAGCAGTGGAGGTGGTGGAGGTGGAGGTGACGGAGGCGGAGGTGGTGGTCACGGAGGTCATGGGTGTAAAAGCAGTGGAGGTGGGGGTGATGGAGGTGGAGGTGGAGGTCACGGAGGTCATGGGTGTAAAAGCAGTGGTGGTCATGGAGGTGGAGGTGGAGGTGGAGGTGGAGGTGGTGATGGAGGCGGAGGTGGAGGTCACGGAGGTGGATGTGGAGTCAAGAAGTAATCCCTTTGAATCCATATTAAGTGTGCTGACCGAAAGGATTTTCTCTATCATTCTGTTAACTCTCTTTACATTACTTCTTAAGAGATCAGCAATTACAAACCCCTTTAAAATGTCTGGTTACACATTAAAATAAACTTATGAAACCATTTGCTGTCTGATTTGTGCTGTAGATTTTTTTAAATGTATATTTTCACTTACAGTTTTTAAAGGAAAGGTATAGTAGAGCCAGTAGCACTGCAGAGAATGCGATGTTACTACAAGATATAGCAAATGGAAATATTACTGTATGCTCATTTGCATGTCCGGTACACGAGGAAATCTGTGAAACAGAACTAGGGAGGCAGAGAGTGATGAGAACAACTGGTTCTATGCTCAGCCGACGAGTTAATGAAACTGGAGGGTATATGTAGGTACGAGGAACCAATGGCCGAGTAGCAAGGTGGGGGTGTGTGAATGGGCCAGGCTGAGACAGGGATAGGTCTAAATGAGTTCCTGGAGGAGGAGCTATAAATCCTAGAAGAATTGGTGAATTGTATTGTGGCATTGGAAAAGCGTACTGTGTCTTTAAAAGGTTGGTGCGCCCCTGTGTGGCCGCGCCTCCGTGTGGCAGCGCTTGTGGATGCGTGCGCGGTCCCACGCCCTGATCCCAGGGCAGAAGAGGAGACCTGACGTGCGCGCGCGCGCGTATGAGAGGAACGGAGCTCGGCGCCATGAGGGAGACATCCATGTGAGCCGCGGGAGCCCCAGACAGAGCCGCGGGTGAGTGAGGAGCACGCCGTGGGCGGCGTGACTCCTGCCTCCTTACAACCACAAAGATGTTTGAATCCCTTTTCCCAGAAAAAAGCCTACTTACAAGATAGCAGGCTTGTAAATTCGGTGGATCGAATCTGTGCTTGCTTCAAGGCGTTCTTACACCAGAGCCCTCATGATGTATTTCCAGTCTTCTGTCCCGAAACCCTCCGTTGACAAACAAACCACAGATCATCCATCCGATATGAATGAGAGAAAAGACCAAATGGTGCAATATTGCTACAAAGAATACTTTTACTCACACACAATTAAAACTCTGGTAGGACACACTTACAATGTATCTTGCCTTTAAAAATAACACTATTATGCCGTCCGCTACATGAGACAATACCCGACCGGCTGAAGCAGCGCTGGATCGGCGTCCTCCTTCTCCGCTCGTGGCCACGGGCGTTCGGACGCTTCCCAATGATGTCACTGCTCCTCTCCGGTGTAGTCTCACGCAGTAGATGGAAAATCTCTTAGGCTCCGCCCTACGCGTTTCATAACCGCCCGGTTACTTCTTCAGGGGCTTTGGAGCCATACTCTATTGCTTCCCCTTATATACCTCCTTAATTGACTATTAACCCTTTCCTTGCTGGGCTAAGTTGATTCTTAGTCTAATTGACAGTGTGTACTATATCTTTGATTATAGACATGCACAAGGGTCATACACTGACAATATTGCGTGCAATATTGTAATATTTCCATTTGCTATATGCTTTGCTGTGGAGGGGTTTTGTCACATTTTTTACCCACCATAACTTAACTAAGTATGGTAAAACCTATCCCTTGCTTCATTTTTGCATAGCCAGTATAACCAACCCCACACTGATGAGACCCATTAAGGTTGAAACACTCTGTCTGTGGGTGGGTTTGCTGGCTGTGCATCTTAACCCTGGCTCTCCTCAAAGCTGTGACGATGCAGCAAGCTTAAGCCTATAGGGAACCATGTTTATGGTTTTGAAGCAAAAGGTGGCACTGTGTGCTCATTTGCATGTCATTTCCCAGAATCCATTGCTGCAGTGGAAGTGCTGTGTGCTGGGTGATAATGGTGAAAGGCAGGGTTGCAGACCTGTCTAAGACATGTAAATAAGCATACAGTAATATTTCCATTTGCTATGTATGTATTTATGTATGTATGTATATATGTGTGAGTGTGTAAATGTTTATAAGTGTCAATTGGTGCTACTGGGAGTGGCTAAATGTATACAACAAAAAATAAAGAAGCCCAAAGCTTCATCCAATATGACAAAAATATACAGTGAAATACCTATATACCTCTTGAATAAAGGGTTGTTTAGTTCAACCCTTTGACCAAAGCATTTTAAGACTTCAAGGCATGACCATATATTGCAGGTCCTATCACTAACTGATTACAATTCTTATTTACCTCTATAGTTAGAGGAAGATTGATTGCATTGGATCTGTCCCAACCAGCTGCATGAAAAAAGAACTGCTTACTTGAAAAGTGGGGAGGGGGGAGGGGCGAACTTAAACCCTGAGAGGGAGGAGCCACTAACCTCCAAAACAGCTGAGACCAGCTTGATAAAGTTAATAAACACACAGATACACAGCAAGCTCTAAGAAACCTCCCAAATTACCACATTATATATATATATATATATATATATATATATATATATATATATATGTGTATATATATATGTGTATATATATATATGTATATAAGTCAATACTGTTGCGGCGCATCTGAGTCTAACACATCGCCGGTTTTTCCCTGGCTTTTTCCTGGAATGCGACGTACTTCACCTGGAGCATTCATTTTGCGTTCTCAGCCACGGGTCATGCGCGGTTGACGCGCGGTTGATGCGTTTATTGAGAATGGTTCGGATTTAATAGGTTCCAATTCTTCGCGTGTCCGCCAGATGGCAGATATTCATGAATTGTAATATGCATGCCCTTCAGTCGACTTGCAGGTGTTTCGTTTAAAAAAGATACCACATTGTGCTATTGTAACTTGGCCTTGAGACTGAAGGAAGAGGTTGCAAAAATGTATCAATTTAGGCTTTTCATATTAAAGAAAGACAAAGACCAGTTTCGGTTACAGTATTCTCCAGAGACCCTCCGCCCGCCATGAGTGTTCAAGTGCAGCCCGTTTTCCAAAAACCCAACAGAAGTTACGCGTATTTGATATGGGCCGCGATTAATGCAACAGATGATAAGATGGCAACAGTTGTTCAAATGTACACTGGCGACACACTTTATTCGAGCTCGGCTAGTCCCACGAATTCGGGTATACCCGGGTATTGAGGTTTGTGACTGTTTTCTGCCCGAGTGCATTGAGTTATTTTCCAGGCAGGGATTGAAGCATTTTATTCCCGCTGGCTGCAATACTGCACAGTATATATATATATACTGCATTACAATTCATGAATTTATGCCATCTGGTAGACACGCGAAGCATTGCAGCCTATTAAATCCTAATCATTATCATTTAACAGATCAGCCGCCCATCAGCCAGGCATGAACCCAGGCTGGGAAGGCAAATGCAACGGGGCTTGTCAGAGGTGAGGAGCGGAGCATTCCAGGTATCTGCCAGGTACATACTGGGTATTTGCTGGAATAAAGTGTGTCGCAGCAGTATCAGTATTTTATCGAAAACTATGACTTTTACAAATTTTCGCCAGCTCCTCATACATGGAAGCGTGCAATAAGGAAAAGGTTATGTAGCGATCCCTGTTTTTATCGTATTGAGCCACAATTTGTTGGAGGGTATTGGTGTGTATCACCGGCTTTTTCCTGTATCTATGATCATGATGACGGCAAAAGGCGAAGGGTTGTGTTAAAACCAACTAAGAAACGACAGTCGCTGCCAAGCAATGCACCAGCACTGGTTTCCCTGATGAAGAGACCTAGCTGTCTCGAAACGCGTTGGATAATAGAACTCTAGCTGCTCTGAGAACTTTTTGGACTCTTGGACTATATAACATCCTCCTGCGGGCCATAACGCTGTCCGGAAGGGCTACGACGCGCTGACGCTCCCGAGTGACGTCACCAACACGGAAGTACCGGACGGAGTGAAGGACAGCGTGGTTTGTGTTGCTGCAAAGATTGCCCTATCTGAGGACACTGCGTGTATTGTGAGCCCTGCTGAACTGCTATCTACAACAGGAGCTGGTTACCAGTCAAGACCCAGTCTGGGTGCAAGTGATCGTGACGCCAGGAGTGGTGTGTCTGCACACTGAAGACTTCTCCACTGTCGTCCCGAGTGGTGTATGGGTAACAATAACCCTCCAATGCCTGTTTTTCTTATTTAAATTTACGCCTAATACTCACCTTTATTTGTATCACATTATATATTTTAATGCACTATGAGCGTTGTGCGATGTGTCTTCTTTTTATTCGTGTTAAAACCAACTGTAACCCCGGTCTCTTTTCAGCCCCAGAGACCCCCCATGTAGCGCTCCGAGGCTCTGCGGCATACCCAGCTAGCGGGGTCCGCCATGACAGGTTGAGCGAGCGTGCACATTGGTCGCGCAGGCACAGTAAGGGTAGCGCACGCGGTCCCAATGCTAAAGACGTCCTGAGTGGACTACAATTCCCAGCAGCCTCTGGGGATTGCCCTTTCACCCACATCACGTGCAGCCAGCCAGCAAATAGGGTTTTGCAGCTTCTCCTGTGGAGGAAGGCTACAATGTTGCGGGGACCATGTTTGGCAGTTGAAGCTGGGAGCAGGAAGGGGAAGGAAGGGTGTAGGGAGCAAGTGGCTCCTACACCAGGTAAGGTTCCCAAGATCCCAGGCAGGCACCAATCCCCACCAGGGTAGGGGGTAGGTACTGAGGGATGGCCCCTAGGTTTGGGACCCTGCCCTTAGGTGTGAATGTGCAGTCTTGTCAGTGTCATGGCTGGTAGTGCTGTGAGCGCTGACAAGTAGGCACATTGTGTGTGTGCAGTGCAGTGTAGCTGCAGGTACCGGTTGAGTGCAGTGCGGTTGCTGTAGGTACCGAGTGAGTGCAGTGGTTGCTGCAAGTTCAGTGTGTGTGCAGTGCGGTTGCTGCAGGTACCGGTTGAGTGCAGTGCGGTTGCTGCAGGTACTGTGTGAGTACAGTGTGTTTGCTGCAGGTTTAGGTTGAGTAGTCAGAGGGTATCTGAGAGGTGAAGAGAGAGGTAGTGTGGGTGCAGGGGGTCAGTGACCCACCTGCATAGGACAGGCTACCCCGTAGGCCCCTAGGAGTGTTCCCTGAAGTCACCGAAGGTTGCTGTGCTGCAGGGACGGCCTATAGTAGTAGCGAGCATCACCCTTACTGTGTAGACAGCTAGGGACAAAGAGACAAGCGTGCGGAGCAGGTTGCTGGCGAGTCGTCTGGGACCAGATGGCTGGACATTAAGACCCAAGAGGTAGACCGTGATTCATCTGACCCTTTGCGAAGAGGTACTGGTCACCGCCGTGACCGGAAGGTACTATAACATCAAGTGCACCAACACCGGTCAACAGGCGCTGATCCCGCCTTAGGCTAAACTCTTTAGGAACACTGAGCGAGTGGTTAAAGAACTGAGCCTATACCATCACTTTAAAATATATGAACACAGTGTGTGGGGCACGCGGTGAAGGGACGGAGAAGTTACTCCTGATGAGTGGGCGAGCCACTAAGGTTATACAGTTATAGTATAAGGTTATATGTGTTGGGTCATATTGCTATAATATAGAGTGATAAGGTTCCGTGCATTATCTTATAGTAAAACTGGTTGCATCATATATGTGTGTTGTTGTATTTCTTGCCCAGGGGAATCTCACATCACGGGGATCCTGGGTAAGTGGAGGCGCTGCACTAAGAAAGTGTATGAGTGTTACCCCAGGCTACCAGCTAGCGGAGGCTCAGATCTCCTGGAGCCGCAGGTGTTGTACAGCGACCAGTAGTTCCTTTGGGAGGGTTCAGAAAAAGGGCTACACAACTAAGAAACGACAGTCGCTGCCAAGCAATGCACCGGCACCGGCTTCCGATAACGGTCCCACCGTCAGTGACAACCCTGAGCCTGAGTCGGATTTTGGTGCAGTTTCGATCAAGCTTGCATGTACCTACTGCTGCGGCACATCTGAGTCTAACACATCGCCGGTTTTTCCCTGGCTCTTTCCTGGAATGCGACGCACTTCACCTGGCGCATGCCGCCTTCATTTTGCGTTCCCAGCCACGGGTCATGTGCGGCTGACACGCGGTTGAAACGTTTATTGAGAATGGTTCGGAATTAATAGGTTGCAATTCTTCGCGTGTCCGCCAGACGGCAGATATTCATGAATTGTAATGCGCATGCGCTTCAGTAATGTGTCGACTTGCAGGTGTTTCGTGTAAAAAAGATACCACAGTGTGCTATTGTAACTTGGCCTTGAGACTGAAGGAAGAGGTTGCAAAAATGTATCAATTTAAGCTTTTCATATTAAAGAAAGACAAAGACCAGTTTCGGTTACAGTATTCTCCAGAGACCCGCCGCCCGCCATGAGTGTTCAAGTGCAGCCCGCTTTCCAAAAACCCGACAGAAGTTACGTGTATTTGATATGGGCTGCGATTAATGCAACAGAGGATAAGATGGCAACAGTTGTTCAAATTTATCAGTATTTTATCGAAAACTATGACTTTTACAAATTTTCGCCAGCTCCTCATACGTGGAAGCGTGCAATAAGGAAAAGGTTATGTAGCGATCCCTGTTTTTTTTTTAAACTTCAAATTTTTTATTGGAAAATACAGATACAACCAATGTACCACAGCCCATTATTACATTTCCATATTTGTCAAACATATAAAGAAACGCCTAGAAGACGAACAGACTTAACGGTTTACAGACAGGACCAGACGAACATGACAAGGGGACAGGGTGAGAGGGTAGGGGTGGGGGAGGGGAGGTGAGGGGGGAGATAGTGGGTAGCCAGGCTCCGGAGTAGGGATGTAGATACCGTAACTCCTTTTCAGTATTGTCGGCCCTTGCTGAGAGATTGAGTCGGGACAGGTCCTTCCGAGGATTCCTCCTGATCATTGTTTTTTCCCAATTCTATGGCATCCGAAGGGTCTGCTAGCTGTGCGTCTCTAAGTCGTGTTGTCTTGTCTGCCCATAAAGGAGAACGCACCTAGTTTAATTAATGCAGAATTGAGGCGGCATCCACTCCTGGGATGTCTACCTGGGTCAACCATGGATCCCAGACTTTTAGAAAATTTGTGCCGGTGTCATTAACTAAACTCGTTAATTGTTCCATCCGGCAGACATACCAAATTCTATTTTTGATCTTAGGGATAATTGGTACCTCCTGCTGTTTCCATAATGCTGCGATCTCACACCTCGTGGCAGTGGCAAAATGCGCGATCAATTTATGCGACGCATTTGACAGACCCTCGATCCGTCTGCCCAGCAGGAACAGCCACGGATCGAGGGGGATCTCCAAATCGAGAATCCGCTGAATCCAATCTCTGATTTGTTCCCAAATAGGGGCCACCTTCGTGCAAGACCACAGCATATGTCGGAGATCTGCTGCCTCCCCACACTGTTTAGGGCAGAGAGGAGAGTAGCCCTTTACAAATTTTGCTAAGCGCGTCGGAGTGTAGTACCACCTCATTTGGACTTTATATGTGTTCTCCTTTAATGTGGTGCAGGTTGAGCTTTTTGCCGCCGCCTGAATAATTCTGTCCCAGTCATCGTCCTCTAAAGTCTCTCCTAGGTCAAATTCCCACTGTCTCATGTAACTCAGTCTATTGTCATTGGGCGACTTCTGGCAGATCACTTCCCTGTACATTCTAGACGTGAGTCCCCTCGTGTCCGTATCTCTAGAACACAGCTGCTCAAAATTTGTTCGTGCCGGTCTTACTGGCGTTTTGTTGTAGAAATCTCTGAGCTGGAGGTACCTAAAAAATTCGCTGTTTGGGATATTCTTAGAGGATTTAATTTGCTCAAATGATTGTATGGTCCTTTTGCCCTCCAGATCTTTTAGGCGGGAGAATCCCTTCTGAGTCCAGATTAAGAAATTTTTGCTATTCAGGCCCGGAGCGAAATCGGGGTTGCCCAATATTGGCGTCATTACTGACGCTTTGGTTGTCAGGTTACATTTAAGCTTCGTGGCCTCCCAGACTTTTAACGAATTGACCATGGTCTGTAGCGGGATGTGCATCTTGCGTACCCCTTCTCTGGGTAGCCAGATTAAATTTCGGATTTCAATTGGTGCACAACATATCTTTTCCAACTCAACCCATCTCCGTAGGCTTGGGTCTGTGTGCCATTGGAAAATCTGCCCTAATTGGGCTGCTTTGTAGTAGGCCTGCAAGCAAGGCACCGCTAACCCTCCACGAAGCGTGGGACGTTTTAAAATCCCTTTAGTAATTCGTGGGTTTTTCCCATTCCAAATAAATTTCATAATTTTTGACTGGAGGGAGAGGATGTCCGCCTGTACCAATGGGATAGGGAGACTCTGGAAGAGATATAGCATCTTCGGGAGGAGATTCATTTTCACGCTATGTATCCTCCCAATCCAAGAGATGTTCCCCTTCATCCAGGTTCGGAGATCCTCTCCCAGTGTCTTTATGATCTTGGGGAAATTTGCTTTATACAAAGTTTTATAATCCCGTGTGAGATACACCCCTAAATATTTGATCGCAGAGGGTTGCCATTTAAACTGAAAATTGAGGTCAATCAGTTTTTCGACTTCTTTTGGTAGATTAATATTGAGGGCTTCCGATTTAGACTGATTGATCTTGAATCCCGAGATTTGGTTAAATTTGCCCAATATGTCGAATTTATTTGGGAGAGATGTGAGAGGTTTGGTTATTGTGAGAATGACATCGTCCGCATAAAGCGCGGCTTTGTGCATTTGGTCTCCCACTGGGATACCAGAGATATCTGGGTTAAGTCTAATGTGTGCCGCCAGAGGCTCTATACATAAGGCGAGCAGTAACGGCGACAGCGGACATCCTTGACGTGTTCCGCTTTTGATTTCAAACTGTTCTGAGGGGAAGCCTTGATATCTCACTCTTGCTGTTGGATTTTTATACAACGCCAGGATGGCCTGCAGGAGGCGTCCCTCAAAGCCAAATGCTCTCAATGTTTCCGAAAGGTAGGGCCAGTCTATTCTATCGAAGGCTTTCTCAGCGTCCAGACTTAACACCATGGATTGTATTTTTTCTTTTTGAGCCAGATCAATCAAGTCTATAATTCTCCTGGTGTTATCTGCCGCTTGTCTACCTCCGATAAACCCTACTTGATCCGTGTGTATCAACCCGGGAAGGACGCTACCCACCCTGTTGGCTATAAGTTTCGAGTATATTTTAAGGTCCGAGTTAATCAGTGAAATGGGCCGGTAGCTCTTGCAGTCTGCCGGGTCCTTACCGGGTTTATGGATCACCGATATTGAGGCTTGGAGCATTTGTGCTGGGAATGAGGCCCCTGCTAAGATTTCATTGAATAGCTTTAACATATGGGGGGCTAGTTTTTTTAAAATATTTCTTGTAGTATAAATTCGAAAAGCCATCTGGCCCTGGGGCTTTAGCCGGTTTTAGTGCTTTGATAACCCCAGAGAGTTCCTCCATCGTGAAGTTCGACTGGAGTGCCTCCCTTTCACATCTCTTCAAAATGGGTAAATGTGCCTCTTTTAAGAAGGTCTGTAGATCCTCCTTTGTTTTTGGATTATGGGGTACCTTATCTCCGTTGTATAATATTTCATAATATTTTTTAAATTCCCCTGCTATGTTCGCAGGGATGGAGGTAAGGTCCCCATTTTGCTTTCGAATTGCGTGAATGTGATATTTTGGAAGCTTGTTTTTTAGCTTGTTGGCAAGTAGTGTGTCAGGCTTGTTAGCTTTTTCGTAAAATTTCCGTTTAGACCAGGTCAATTCCTTCTCAGCCTGGGCGGAGAGGAGGAGGTTAAGACTAGTTTTAGTAGCTAGAATTTGGGTCAACGTGTGGGCGTTCTTATTTTTTTTGTGGAGAGAGGAAAGTTCCGCCAGCTGTTCCTCTAACTTCAAAACTTTCCCCTCCCGTTCTCTTTTTCGTTTTGCGGCCAGATTCATAATGATCCCCCTGAGGGTAGCCTTATGGGCCTCCCACAGTGTGGAGTGTGTTGTCACACTCCCCTCATTCTCCTCAAAATATTGTGTGATTTTTTCCCCAATTTCCCTCTGTAGGGCTGGGATTTTCAGTAGGATTTCGTTTAATTTCCAGTTCGCTCTAGGTCTGTCTAGTGGGATTACTGTGCACCACAACTCTATAGATGCATGGTCTGACCATGAAATATCATGGATCTCTGTGTGAGAGACCCCAGGGACCATTCTGTTGGATACAAGGAAGTAATCTATCCTGCTGTATGAGTCATGTGGGTGGGAGTAGAAGGTGTATTCTCTCAATCTCTGATGTTGTTCCCTCCAGATGTCGAGTAGTTGGCAGTCACGTAGTCCTTTTTTAATTGTTAGTATGTCGGGTCTGTGTGTAATGTTAGTGGATGAGCATCTGTCCAGGTCCTCCCGTAGTGCCCTATTTAGGTCTCCACCAACAATGATGTTACCTCTGGCCACTTTGTTGAGCTTCTCGAAGAAGGTAGAGAAAAAACCTGGGGCTGTCTCATTAGGGGCATATATTGTTGCTAAAGTAATTGGGAACCCTTGGATTGTACCTCTGACTATGAGAAATCTACCTTCGTTATCTTTGAAAGTTTTATCGGGTACGAATGAAATTCCTCTGTGGATTAGAATGGCCACCCCTTTTTTTTTTACTCTCGCGGATGACAAAAAGTATGTCGGGTAGTCCCTATCTAGAAATTTGGGGAAGTTGGCTTGAGAGAAGTGCGTTTCTTGTAGAAACAGAATTTCTGCCCCTTTACGCTTATAATCTCGGAAGGCTATTCTGCGCTTAGCTGGGCTGTTCAGTCCCTTAGTGTTGTGTGATAGTAACCTAAGTTCCTTACTCATTTAGGAATATGAGATGACTTTGCTGCCGCTGTCTGGCTTCGAGTGACGCCTCCGGGCCAGCATCTCGACCTCCTCTTTTCCTCGAACTGCAATACCTCACTTCACCATCTGTAGGAATACACAAGGGGGGGCGCACAAGAGGGGACACCTGGGGGGACACAACAAACACTAAACAAGACAGATAACAGAAGAATTCTCGTCGTGTCGGCGACGTTGCCTCCTCGACGAGATCACTGCCTGTGGAAAACTGGACTCCTCTCCGACCGTCCGGAGGAGACGTGGGATGAAGATCACCCATCCCTCTCGACCAGGCCCACAGGACTTCACCAGGGCTCAGGAGATCTACCTCCCTCAAACCTGGTGCGAGGCCCATGCGAAGACTTGGAGCAGGACTCTCACACCCTCTCCTGCCTCGCTCTTCCTGAACTTGAATTAATAAACCTAACGACTAATATGCAAAACCTGAGTCTGTCCCGGCTTTTTTTTCCTCTTTGTAGAGTATCAATACGCCCTTGTGTCTCCTTGCTCCTTACCGCCCTTCTCCTTTTCCGCTCAGTCTGTCATCTGTAACCTACTAACCCGTTTCTTCCTCTTTTACCTATTAACCTACCGTTTCCTACTTCACATCCTCCTTCCCTCTACTTCCAGTCACCACTCCCACTATCTAGTTTACACCATTCTAAGGCTTTCTGGTTCTCTCCCTTATCCTACTTTATTCTTCTTTCATTCTAGCTCTCTATTTGCTCTCTTCCTTATTCTCTCCTCTATCCCTTCCCTTCTACTTGCTGTCTCCCCTTCACTTTTTAGATTCCTGTCTACATCCTTACTCTACCTTATAAATTTGTCTCCTTCTATATCTCCACTTCTACCTGTTCCCTCTCAACTACTTGCTTTTTATCCTTTTTTCCTACCTCTCTTGCTAACACTGCCTTTCCCCTGACTCTTTTAGTGCTTCTGCCGTGCCTTCGCTAAGCTGCATTTCCCCCCGTATCCTATCTGTGCCTTTTAGAGTTCCGGATTCAAAAAACCCGCGTCTGGCTGTTTGGGTGGCTATTTTGCGCCTGCGCCTGTCGACCGGCGCCCTCTGGAAGCCTTGATGGGGCTATCGCTGCCTTTCATTGTTCCGGCGACGTCATCCGGCCGCGCCGGTGGGATTTAGCCTCCTGCCACCTCCAAGATGGCGTCGCTCCTTCCGGGGCTCAGCTGTGACGCGTATCCGGGGGCGGCCATTTTGGAAGACGTCTCTCACCAGGTTGGAGGTGCGTGCGCTTGGTCCGGCTTCCCGCTCACCGCTCCCTTCCTGCTTCTGCGGCTCACCGTGGATTCCCGCCTTCTACTGCTTATAAAAGGAAACTTATCAAAATGTGGCGCTCTAAATTATCAGTTGATACACAGTGATACTAGTGCAAAAGATATAAGCAAAAAATATATAAACAGTGATACTTATACAAGTGTTTATGAAGATGCAGCTGTAACCCGGTAGAGATTGCTCGGTCAATCCTCGTGATGTGAAGTATGAAGAAGTGTCCGGGAAGCGCAATATGTGAATAGAGATAAATAAATCGTAATAGTGCAATATTGTTGTGATTATGATCAGAATAAGATGTCTTGGCTCAATATTTAATACTCACAAACGTGAGAAGATATAAGGCACGTAAAGGTATCTTTAGGGATGTAGTTTTCACTCAGTAGACAGGAGATGCAGAACTCAGTGTTCACCCAAATATCTGGACTCCCAAGGACCTTAAGAAATACAACTGGACATAGTGCAGACCGTCTGTACAATTTATAATTGGTAAGTAGAAAAGGGAGTTACACTCACATGATATCAGTTAAAAACAAGCATTTAGATCTCTCTGGATCTCGCCAGCCGAACGAATGATGTCTCCTATCCCCTCTCTCGTGGCGTGCGTTCCAGCGGTGCGTTCCACTCAACCGGAAGTGATGTCATCCGCTCCGTCCACTTCCTGGGGTTTCGGCCGGCTCAGAAGAAAAACGTCACTCTACGCGTTTCACCACATAGGTTTCATCAGGAGTGACGTTTCAATGCATAGGGGAGGTGTTTTATACCCTAGTTTTGGGTCTCATTAGTCAATAATACACCTGATACTACCTGGGCTAATAGTATACATCTGTGGTTATAATGAGCTTACAAATCGCTGTTTCTATATGGCACATATATGAAATTTTATAAATTAGCCCATATATATTGTGCAAGTCATAAATACAGATACTTTATACAATCATCATAAAATACATTAGGTTAATTAAAATATACTCTTTAATCTGCTGTGCAAAGGTTAACAATAAAATTATATATATATAAAAAATATATATAAACTGCAAATGTAAAATACACTGCGTAAAAATATTTAAAATATTAAAAACAGGTATTTACAAAGAAAGATTATCTCTAAGCTGGAGGTATATATATGGAAAGTACATAGTAATGAACATCTGGGCAAGAGGCATATTTCTAAAAAATGGAGAGATAAAATATTAGTACATTATAAAATCACAGAAAAGGTTTAACGTCAAATTCTAAATTCAAACCGGATGGAAATATAGTTTTTAATTCGAACATCCAAAAGGATTCCCTTTTAATCAATGCAATGTCCTCCTCTCCAATGGGGCATAACTTGTTCGATTGCTTTAAATTTTAACCCCTTAGGGTCCGCATTATGTACCATCAAGAAGTGGTTAGGAACACTGTGTGTGGTCATTTTTCGTTTAATATTTCCTATATGTTCCAAAATGCGTGTTTTTAGGGGTCTTATTGTTTTCCCTATATACTGTAGACCACAATCACATTCGATCAAATATATAACAAAATTGGACCTACAGTTTAGATGTTGTTTTATACTATATACCTTTTCTGTAGTGTTGGATTTAAAGGTATTAGTATTCTTACAACTGTAATGGCAGGCAGTACAGAATTTGCAATCAAAGAACCCTTTCGGTGGTTCTAACCACGTAGGGTTTTTGTTTATAGCGGAACCTCTCAGAGCACTTGGTGCTACAAATTTCTTTACATTTGGTGCTTTTTTATACACCATCTGAACTTTATTGGGCAGTGCAGTTCCTATAATGGGATCATTTTTTAATATAGACCAATGGGTATTTAATATGTCATTTATTTTGTGTGCATCCCTATTATACTGGGTAATAAAGGGTACCTTTAGCTTGTCATCCTCCCTACTTTTTTCTCTAGGGATCAACATAGACTCTCTGGATATTTGTAAAGCGTTTTATCTAACGCTTTTTGGATGACCTTTGGTTTGTAATTCCGTTCTGCAAACTTCCTGGACAGTGTAGTAGATTGTTCTTCGTATACGTTATTATCGGTGCAATTTCGTTTGAGTCTACAGTATTGGCCATATGGGATGTTATTAATCCATTTGTTGAGATGGCAACTGGACTGCAGGATGTAATTATTTGCATCCACATCTTTGAAGAAATTTTTTGTTTTAATAACATTGTTTTCTATATAGATTGTTAAGTCCAGGAAGTTTACAGTGGTTTTACTTACAGTGGAGGTAAATCTCAGATTCAGCTCGTTATTATTGAGATACAGAAGAAATGCGTCTAAATCCTCCAATGTACCCTTCCACACAAAGACAATATCATCAATGAACCTTCGCCATGTGACCAGATTTGCCCCCAGACCTATCCAAGACCATATATACTGATCTTCCCACATGGCCATCAATAGATTGGCATAGCTGGGGGCAAATTTGGTCCCCATGGCGGTACCACATAGCTGCAGGAAAAACTCGTCACAAAACCAAAAGAAATTTTTTGTTAGGACAAATTCTATACATCTAATAAGAAAATCTATTTGTATCTCTGGGATTTTTCCATCTTTCTCTAGAAACATTCTAACAGCTCGGCACCCATCTCCATGTTTTATAGATGTATATAAAGCGGTTACATCGGTGGTTACCAATACATAGTTTTCCTGCCATTCTATGTTCCTAAGGGCCCTGATTATATCGCTAGTGTCTTTCAAATAGGATCTTTGTTGTTTTACAATGTCCTGCAGATAGCTGTCAATAAATTCTGACAAATTCGCAGTTAGTGACCCAATGCCAGAAATTATTGGTCTCCCAGGGGGGTGAGTAAGATTTTTATGTATCTTTGGTAGGAAGTAGAAGACCGGGAACACTGGATCCTCAACATATAGGAACTTGAATTCATGTTCCTCCAGAATCCCCAGTCCTCTCCCTTCCTCCAATAATGACAAAAGTTCCTTTTTATACATAGTTGTAGGATTGGATTTCAGTTTCTTATATGTAACTATGTCACCCAGTATTTTATTGGATTCTAACATATAATACTCGTGATCCATGATGACAACACCACCCCCTTTGTCCGCTGGTTTAATCACAATTGTTTTATCGGCTGAGAGTTCTTCTAAAGCTATTCTTTCTTCCCTTGTTAGGTTATTATTCTGCCTGCCTTTGTTATTACACAAATTTTCCAAATCTTTTGTTACTAGTTGAAAAAATACCTCAAGATGGTTTCCCTTTGCGAATTTGGGGAAACTTCTACTGCTGCCTCGCCATCTTGTTTCAGGGGACGCCATCATCTGGAAGGTAGGCCTCAGATTTTCTCCACAGGGACTCCGTTTTATTACAGGTTGTTTAATCCCCGGATCCTTGAAGCGGGGATGACGGGGTTCTTCCCTCTTTCATTCATTCGGGGGCGAGTCTCTTTATTTGGTGACTGCTTCCCCGCGGCCGGGGACCAGACCTCAGGTAACTTTAGTAACGAAACTTTTTAACCCTTGAACATTGAACTCTTTTATTGTTAGTGTTCGACTGAGCTCTTTAGGTTGGTGTTGCGCCCCTTTGCTCTCTGGGGGATCTCGCCCGCTGTTCCCAGATAGGTTCTGGTAGGGCGATATTTGGGTTTTCCGCTGCCGGGGCTTCACCTAGGCCCAGCTTATGGAGGAACTCCGGCCCTTCTTCCAGTCCCCGAATGGTGGTAGTTTTGCCGCCTCGTGTTACCTGCAGGCCAAAGGGGAAGGTCCAACGGTACCTTACCCCTTTATCTCTCAGGGTCTTGGTGATGGGTAGCAGGGCCCTTCGGCGAGCTAGAGTCTCTGGGGATAAATCCTGATAAATGGACATACGTTCACCCTCATACTCCACTATTGGCAGGGGTCTTGTTTTGTGGAGTACCGCTTCTTTTGAGCGGTAGTAGTGCATTCTGAGCACAATGTCCCGTGGTTGCTCATGCATTAGAGGCTTGGATCGCAGGGCTCTATGGCACCTGTCCAGGATTAAGAATTCTTTTGGGGTGTCAGGGAGCAGAGATTCCAACCATTTCAGGGCAAAATCTTCACTGTCTAGGACTGTTTCGGGGACCCCCCTGATTCGGAGGTTATTCCGCCTGTCCCTATTTTCTGCGTCCTCTTGGCGGTCCCTCAGCTCATTTAATTGTTCTTGAAGGTTGTTATATTTGCGATCCTGCCTTTTTATGGCTTTAATTGATTGATCCACTTTATTTTCGAGGACACTTGTCCTTTCCCCCAGCTCAGTAACCTCTTTCTTTATGTCCTTCAGCTCTGCTTGCAACAACGTTTTTAGGTTATCATAGAGTTTATCCAGGTCACTCTGTCTTAACGGGCGCAATACCGGGTTGTCTCTCTCCTCACCCTCCTCGTCCGGCTCCGTCTCTGAGCCCGCGTTCGAATGTGGCGCCATTTCTCCCCCTGCAGCGCGCGATCCGGCTCGGTCGAAATATTCCGGTAGCCCCTTTTTCTTGGGTATTTTAGGCGTTTTCCTTGACATTGCGGGATAGTGCGGGGCTTTATTAGTAAAATGCTCCGTTGTAGGAATGGTTTTGTCAGGTTTTTGCAGTCAATGTATTTTAGCGAGGCACGGAGCACTTATCTCACGCAGCCATGCTCCTTGCCGTCGCGCATGCGCCTCCGCGATCCCTGTTTTTATCATATTGAGCCACAATTTGTTGGAGGATATTGGTGTGTATCACCGGCTTTTTCCTGTATCTATGATCATGATGACGGCAAAAGGCGAAGGGTTGTGTTAAAACCAACTAAGAAACGACAGTCGCTGCCAAGCAATGCACCAGCACCGGTTTCCAATGACGGTCCCGCAATCAGTGACAACCCTGAGACGGATTTCGTGTACAGTTTCGATCAAGCTTGCATGTACCTAAGCAATTTCCAGCCTCATCAGCTGACTACAGAAGGACTAGTCCCGCTGCAAACTATCGACGTGGATGATCAAGAACGCTGGACTGGCAGTGGACCGGCGCCGGCACCAGCTGAATGGGAAATTCTATGGTGAGTATTGTTGCCGTATTATTTTCTGTGTTTTTTTTATTTTGACAATACAGTATCAATATCGGTGCGATTCAAAAGTCAAGCGATTCTCCTGTAAGCAATATTATTGGCTGAGCGGCTTCTACAGTACAGTACTGCAGATACTGAACTACTGTATTGGTGGAACGCTAGGGACCCCAACATAGCACAAAGGGTTGCTGAAGAGCAGACAACTACCAGGCAGGACTTCCATCATTTCAAGTGGAGGCTTGGAATTCCTTAAACCCACCAGCCGGAGAACATAAAGAGCTCAGGGAGCTTCACTGCTGACTGAACTATTCATGCAGATAAGCATTTCTTAGCCACTCTCTCTGAGTGCATTTACCATTGCTTTTTAATCTAGTTAAGTGTTTTTATTTGTTATTAAAGTGTGGCTATTTTCTGATGCTGCTGTTATATAAATATATATATATATATATATATATATATATATATATATATACAGCTAAACCCCGTTATAACGCGCCTCGTTATACCGCGATTCGGTTATAACGCGGTTTTCCCGTGGCTCCCGTTTTTTTTTTAAAAAAAAAAAAAAAAAAAAAAAAAAAATTTTTTTAAAAAAATTTTTTTACATTTTTTTTTTTGCACACTGCACACACTCACTGCACACACACTGCTCATTGCTCACACTGCCACACTGCACACACACTGCACACTGCACACACACTGCTCATTGCTCACACTGACACACTGCACACACTCACTGCACACACACTGCTCATTGCTCACTGCCACACTGCACACACACTGCACACTGCACACACTCACTGCACACACACTGCTCATTGCTCACACTGCCACACTGCACACACACTGCACACTGCACACACACTGCTCATTGCTCACACTGACACACTGCACACACTCACTGCACACACACTGCTCATTGCTCACTGCCACACTGCACACACACTGCACACTGCACACACACTGCTCATTGCTCACACTGACACACTGCACACACACTGACCACACTCACGCACACTCACACACACTTACGCACACTCACGCACACTTACGCACACTTACAGACACTCACACACACTCACACACACACACACACACACACACTTACACACACTTAGACACTCACACACACTCACACACACTTACACACACTTACACACACTTAGACACTCACAGACACACACTCACACACACTCACACACACTTACACACTCACAGACACTCACACACACTCACACACACTTAGACACTCACAGACACTCACAGACACTCACAGACACTCACACACACTCACACACACTCACACACACTCACACACACTTACACACTCACAGACACTCACACACACTCACACACACTTACACACACACTCAGACACTTACCCACACTCACACACCCATATACACACACACACTTTCTCTCCCATATATACATACACACACACTCTCTCACTCTACACAGACGGGCCGCGACCAGCACCACCACCCGCTCCCCCCCCTCCTCCCGCGCAGGCAGCGGGAGCACCGGGGACAGCGGTGGGGAGAAGAAACCCCCCGCTACAACCTCCATGCAGGCAGCATGGTTCTGAGGTAAGCGGCGACCTGAGGGGACATCCCCACTCCCATCTCCTGCCCCGCGGCCTGTCCCGAGGTGACAGGGGGAAGCGGGGACAGGAGAGACATCCCCGCTCCCATCTCCTGCCCCGCGGCCTGTCCCGAGGTGACAGGGGGAAGCGGGGACAGGAGGGACATCCCCGCTCCCATCTCCTGCCCCGCGGCCTGTCCCGAGGTGACAGGGGGAAGCGGGGACAGGAGAGACATCCCCGCTCCCATCTCCTGCCCCGCGGCCTGTCCCGAGGTGACAGGGGGAAGCGGGGACAGGAGGGACATCCCCGCTCCCATCTCCTGCCCCGCGGCCTGTCCCGAGGTGACAGGGGGAAGCGGGGACAGGAGAGACATCCCCGCTCCCATCTCCTGCCCCGCGGCCTGTCCCGAGGTGACAGGGGGAAGCGGGGACAGGAGAGACATCCCCGCTCCCATCTCCTGCCCCGCGGCCTGTCCCGCGGTGACAGGGGGAAGCGGGGAGCGGAGGGACATGCCCGCTCCCATCTCCTGCCCCGCGGCCTGTCCCGAGGTGACAGGGGGAAGCGGGGACAGGAGAGACATCCCCGCTCCCATCTCCTGCCCCGCGGCCTGTCCCGCGGTGACAGGGGGAAGCGGGGAGCGGAGGGACATGCCCGCTCCCATCTCCTGTCCCGCGGGATGAATATGCGCTAAAGCGCGGCGGCCATTTTTTTTTCTCGCGACCCCGTTAGTAACGCGGTGGTCTCGGGGTGGACCCCGAGACCCGCGTTATAACGGGGTTTAGCTGTATATATATATATATATATATATATTATCACATGGAAATATTACTGTGTGCAACCCTGCCTTTCACCATTATCGCCCAGCTTCCACAGCAGCAAAGGGATTCTGGGAAATGACATGCAAATGAGCACAGAGTGCCACCTTTTGCTTAAAATCCATTTTGACATGGACCCTTATAAGCTTATGCTTGCTGCATTACACAGTCAGAGAAATGTTCTCCTACAGGACTGTGTCTTGTTCCGCGTGTAATGCTGTGGCGATGCAGATTAATTCTCTTGTTTAGCCCATGTCCCGTCTCACCTATTTAGTAGCAGCCCCCTGGGCAGTTCATGCACATGATGAGGTACACGACACTGCTGGAGGAACAGGTGAACCTTCCTCTGATTTTGTACTCCAGATTCTCGTGTGGTATTTGTATTGTGCCTGCTGTGTGTGTGTTTGTGCCTATATGTATATATGTATGTATCTTTTTATTCAGATGCCCAATACAGTTTTTCATGATTACTGAACCGAGTGCAGTCTTTCTTTACCGGACGAGAGATTGGTAATGTTGTTTTTCTATTATTTGAGACTAGCACCTGTCTATATGAACCAGTACATTGAGTGCAAGCCGTGATGTTTGTTTTTATATATATATATAACACAAAAAAGCAACACAAAATTATGTAGCGCTAAGGTGGAAATTAGTGATAATTAAATAAATAACCAATGTGATTGCTTAATTAATAATAGAGTGAATATTAAACTAAACTATATATACTGTAATATTACATTACAACAAACCATAATGTGACCAGTGATAAAGTATAAGTCCAAAGTAATGTTCCACTTGATGAAACAATCCAGAGAGGTAAAAGTCCCAAAGAAGATCCAGGGAGTATATTGCATCTTCAGATATAAGTGGTATAGCCAACCACTAGGAATCTAAGAACAAAAAAACAAACAGAAGCGCAAGCTCCATAGCATGTAACTGTTTAAACAATTGAGTACATTTATTAAAAACAGCAGCTCACACTGGCACAAATTTTCTAAAAGTCTGGTTACCATGGTTGGCCCAGACAGACATACCAGGGGTAGAAAGGGCCACGATTTAGCATTAATAGAGGCAAGTGCGTTCTCCCGTGAAGACGTTCCAGGAGGGCAGGGAGGACTGTAGGGACAACTTAGATACACTCAGGCAGAGCCAGAGAGACTCGGAAGACTCAAGGCGAGCACTCGGTTGCCTCAGATGCAGAGAGCCAGCGGGCTGATAAAGTACCTTGAGTACGAAACGCGTAGGTGCGTTTACCTAGTCCATTTTTTCTGTATGTTCAGCATGCAATAAATTAATTATTACTTTTTGTTACCTCTGGAGTGGCCTGGCTCTTTCTTTTCTTCCTGCACGGAATATACAGGATATCCCTGGCTGTGCTTTATCTACGCTCTCTATCTAACTTCCTGGACCTACAACGGATGGATTGCATGCCGCTAACGACAAGAGTGCCCCTTGGGTAGCACAGGTAAAGTGCCGCAGTGCCTTATTTAATTCCTGTCTACCACGGACATTGTCCATTTATAAGTATTGTGCTGATTGGGTGCTATTATGTGTTATAGTTGTGTGTGTCAAGCCGACTCCACTAGTACACTTATTCCCACCAGTTCCTAATCAACATTATTAGGGGCACTCCATCGTGTTTTGGATTAACCCATTGTGGATTTATACACTTGGATACTCAATTTACAGGACTGGTCACAATTTTAGAGCATCACATCTACCTTGTTCCTTGTGACACAAAACAAGTTAACCCCCTGGCTGCCAGCAACGCAATGCATTGCAAAGCAATTCCAATGGGTCAGAAATGAAGAAGGGATTTATGCTGTCTTTAAAGCTCATGTACTGTATGGGGACATATCCAAAGTATGCCAAGCCTGCTAACAATGCTCATACTATGCTACAAATTACTCACAACAGTGACTAGCAAAGAAACACCCCAACAATCCCATTATTTTATTGGAGTAAAAGAAAAAAATACAAAATTGAGAAACACCCTGCCTTTGATTAAAGCAAACAATTTAACAAAAAGGCATTGAATCCTAAATACTTAATTACAAATGTTTGGAAAGGGATCCCATTGGTTCCTGAAAGGACTTGTCAATGATTGAATGGCTTCACTTTGTGTATAAAAGCAGCACCATCAGGCATAGCTGGTAGACCTGTTCCAGCCTAGATCTCCATCCCTACAGCAGAATATAACTAGAAGATCAATCATGCCTGGCTCAAAGGGTGGTGGATGCAAAGATTCTGACCGTAAGTAATTCTTTATGATAGTGAATAGGGTTATATAGAATTTACTAGTTGGTGCATCTGGTATACATGCAAAAGGCTGGACTGACTGGCAAAGAGATGTTCATAGCTGTACCTACAGTAGTTATTGCAAAGATATTGATTCTATTGGAAATTAAACAACTTTGGAAAGAGGATAGTTGTAATCTGTGCATAGTTCTTTATGGTGTTGCTGTTCTATTTAGCAGGGAGATGCTTAAAGATCATTTGAAAGTCAAGTAAACTGTTCTCAATGAATTATCATAAAGAGACTTTTTTCCTGAAATGGAAACTGTAAGTACAAGATGAACTGATTTTTTTTGCAGAAAATCATAGCTGCCAAGATTATTGTGAATAAATTAAAATCGGTTATTTAAAGAGAACCCAAGGAAATGTATAAATGTGTCTTGGTGAACAAAAAAAAGATATTTTTTTTTGCTTGCATCACATATATGAAACATGTAAACCAAGGCATTATGTCTACATTTGAAGCAGATTGTTAAAATGTTGAGATGTTAATGCAACTCAGAACTGCAGGGTGTTTGGAAGTAAGGAAAAGGAAAACATGAGGGGTAGAAACACTGAATTGTGAAACGTAGCTTCTTCTTTTACTCTCCTCAAATCCCTCACTAATATGCACTCACCCTGACACATGGATGCATGACCTTTTCTATTGTTAACTTAATAAAAATGTACCCCATTCATCTACAGTAGGTTTTCAAAGCTTTTGTATGATTCGCCATTAGCTATTAGAAATTCAAGTTGTGTTTATGAGGTCCATAAAAACCATACAGGATTTGAACTTATCTGTCTCAGTGATATTCATTCTCTCTCATTTCAGCCTGTGCACCAGCTAAATCATGCAAGGACGCATGCCCTGCCCCAAAATGCCCAGGTAGGAAATTTTGCATGGTCAATCACATCTTAATCCGGTTGTTTACGGGAGGGTCTTTAACTCATTGTGCAGCAATATGCACAGTCACATTGCTTGGGGAATTTTCTCTTTACAGTACTAATAAATTATAAAACAATGCATTAATACATTAATTTTATTACTATAGGAGAAACACCAGTCATTTTAAACAGGAGCATAAAATGGAAAGGAAAGAATGACTGTAGAGACCATGATGATGTGTGTTATGGATAAAGTTGATTAAGGAAAAAACTGCTCATTTGAACCAGCAATCTCCTTCACATCACTGCCTCCTCCTTGTCTGTAATTGTACAAGAGGGGTTTGCCTTTTTCCAAAATGGCTCTTTTCTAAAACTGAAATAGCAATAGATTTCACAATAACTTATATACAATAAGGGTGGGCACCCACACTGGTGTTTTAGTTTTTGTTCTAAAACTTTAAAACAGAATTGTTTTTAAGAGATGGGCAAAACTGGGAGTATGAAATCAGAGTAAGATCTGTAGAATGATTGGCCTAGATTATTATAATACTGTTTAGATGGAGATACATGGAAAATATATTGTAATATTGTGAAATCCTTTTTTAACCAATCCAGTCTTGATTAAAGAGTGGCAAAACTGGGTGTGTGAAATCAGAAACTACCAGAATTTTACATTTCAAAACAAAATAGAAAACTAAAACCAAATCCCTTCAGATTTTTCAAACCTACAGTAGACCTAAAAATGATTTAGAACCAAACCCAGAAAACCAGACAAAGAGCCATCTGTACTGTGGGGTTACCAGTGGAGTTGAAAACTAATGGTGTCCCTTGCCATTTTTTAAATTACGGGTATCAGTTATATTATTATAGTTTCGTAATCATTATTATAATTGTATACTTATTTGAAGCATATTTTCATTTTGTTGTGCTATATATGTTTTTCCCTGCTTATTTTGAAATCTGTTCATAATTTGGTGAAAATATAAAACCAAAAACATATAGATTGTAGGCAGAACCAGAAGCAAAACACAAAATGTATTATAACCAAAACCACATTCAAAACCAATTTTTATTAAGCCTGTTAATGATTGTCATCATACCTTCTAACAATCTTCACATCAGTAGTATGATCATAATACAGTTCTGAATTCGATGTCACTTTGCTTGATCAGAGTAAGACCTATAGAAATATTGGCCTACATTATTATCATACTGTTAAGATGAAGATACATGGAAAATATGCCCAATTGATGTCAACTTCCATAGACTAAGTTCTTAAGATTTGGGGAGTTTAGAATCAGAAGGCAATTTTAAAGGAAAACTACGTATTTACATCGGTGAAACTCAATAGAAGTTTATGAGTCCCCTGATACTAGAAATCAGTGAGACCGACTTCAAATGATACTGACTATGAATAAATCAGACCTGACAGATCTGTGAAAATTTCCAGTACATCAGAGTTTAATATTTTCTGTGCGCTTCTGTGTCCCTCCTTTTAGTGTCAAATTAATAAAAGTCCCTCAATGTGGGGGATTTTTTGTTTTAAATAACCTGTCTTTGTATGATCTGATTTTTTTTTTACTGCCATTCCCTTCATTAAAAAGTAATCAATGTATCTCAGCCATTCCTTCAAATTTTACCTCTATTTCTCATCAGAACCTTGCCATCAAGGTCATGGAGGTAGCAGCGGTGGAGGTGGTGGAGGTGGAGGTCACGGAAGTGGAGGTCACGGAGGTCAAAGCAGTGGAGGTCATGGAGGTGGAGGTGATGGAGGTGGAGGTCACGGGTGTCAAAGCAGTGGAGGTCACGGAGGTCAAAGCGGTGGAGGTGATGGAGGTCACGGAGGTGGAGGTCACGGAGGTGGAGGTCAAAGCAGTGGAGGTCATGGAGGTGGAGGTGACGGAGGTGGAGGTCACGGGTGTCAAAGCAGTGGAGGTCACGGAGGTCAAAGCGGTGGAGGTGATGGAGGTCAAAGCAGTGGAGGTCATGGAGGAGGAGGTCACGGAGGTGGAGGTGACGGAGGTGGAGGTCATGGGTGTAAAATCAGCGGCGGTCATGGAGGTGGAGGTGACGGAGGCGGAGGTGGAGGTCACGGAGGTCATGGGTGTAAAAGCAGCGGAGGTGGTGGAGGTGACGGAGGTGGAGGTCACGGAGGTCATGGGTGTAAAAGCAGTGGAGGTGGTGGAGGTGGAGGTGACGGAGGCGGAGGTGGAGGTCACGGAGGTCATGGGTGTAAAAGCAGTGGAGGTGGTGGAGGTGACGGAGGCGGAGGTGGAGGTCACGGAGGTCATGGGTGTAAAAGCAGTGGAGGTGGTGGTGGTGGAGGTGACGGAGGCGGAGGTGGTGGTCACGGAGGTCATGGGTGTAAAAGCAGTGGAGGTGGAGGTGATGGAGGTGGAGGTGGAGGTCACGGAGGTCATGGGTGTAAAAGCAGTGGTGGTCATGGAGGTGGAGGTGGAGGTGGAGGTGATGGAGGCGGAGGTGGAGGTCACGGAGGTGGATGTGGAGTCAAGAAGTAATCCCTTTGAATCCATATTAAGTGTGCTGACCGAAAGGATTTTCTCTATCATTCTGTTAACTCTCTTTACATTACTTCTTAAGAGATCAGCAATTACAAACCCCTTTAAAATGTCTGGTTACACATTAAAATAAACTTATGAAACCATTTGCTGTCTGATTTGTGCTGTAGATTTTTTTAAATGTATATTTTCACTTACAGTTTTTAAAGGAAAGGTATAGTAGAGCCAGTAGCACTGCAGAGAATGCGATGTTACTACAAGATTACAACAGAGGGCTCCCTGTTATATACAGATCTTATGAGCAGCTAAAGTTTTTCAGTCCAAGTCATTAAAAGTTTTCATGTGAGTTATAGGAATTTAAATGCATCCGCTAGAAATTAGACATCTAAAAGAGGAGCACAAATCATATCAAACTCTAGCAAAATACACACAGATACCCAGCAAGCTCTAAGGAGCCCCAAATTAACCACATAAGATATATGTATATGTATATACCATACTTAGTTAAGTTTATGGTGGGTAAAAAAAGTGAGAAAAACCCTCCACAGCAAAGCATATAGCAAATGGAAATATTACTGTATGCTCATTTGCATGTCTTAGTCAGGTCTGCAACCCCGCCTTTCACCATTATCACCCAGCATGAAAAATAAATTGCAATTCTGGCGCTAGTAGGAAATGGAATAAAATACCAATTGATAAAGTCCAATGATTTGTGTATCAGTCTTTCACAATGGATTACAGTCACACAACGAGGAACATTGTTGCCTTGATATTCCTAAAGAAGATGAAGAGAACACACAGCCATTGTGCAGTACCACTGTCAGGATGTGCTCACCACAAACGAGACGGGACCGCGGTGCTGAGGTGGGAAATGTTATTATGCCACCCACAGCCACAAGGGCACGTCTTGATTGAAGAGTGGTCTGGGATTCTGGGATCGGGGTAGGAGAGGTACGGATGGTAGAGGGTGCGGTAGCCAAGTCCAGGGTTAGAGAGAGAGTCGATGTCGTTTACCGTAAGCCAGAATCAGGATGCCAGAGATAAGGAGAGTTGTGATGCCGTATGCCGAGTTCGGGATGCCAGAGGTGCAGAAAGACGTAGCAGAAGCCGGTCCGGTACACGAGGAAATCTGTGAAACAGAACTAGGGAGGCAGAGAGTGATGAGAACAACTGGTTCTATGCTCAGCCGACGAGTTAATGAAACTGGAGGGTATATGTAGGTACGAGGAACCAATGGCCGAGTAGCAAGGTGGGGGTGTGTGAATGGGCCAGGCTGAGACAGGGATAGGTCTAAATGAGTTCCTGGAGGAGGAGCTATAAATCCTAGAAGAATTGGTGAATTGTATTGTGGCATTGGAAAAGCGTACTGTGTCTTTAAAAGGTTGGTGCGCCCCTGTGTGGCCGCGCCTCCGTGTGGCAGCGCTTGTGGATGCGTGCGCGGTCCCGCGCCCTGAACCGAGGGCAGAAGAGGAGACCTGACGTGCGCGCGCGCGCGTATGAGAGGAACGGAGCTCGGCGATATGAGGGAGACATCCATGTGAGCCGCGGGAGCCCCAGACAGAGCCGCGGGTGAGTGAGGAGCACGCCGTGGGCGGCGTGACTCCTGCCTCCTTACAACCACAAAGATGTTTGAATCCCTTTTCCCAGAAAAAAGCCTACTTACAAGATAGCAGGCTTGTAAATTCGGTGGATCGAATCTGTGCTTGCTTCAAGGCGTTCTTACACCAGAGCCCTCATGATGTATTTCCAGTCTTCTGTCCAGAAACCCTCCGTTGACAAACACACCACAAATCATCCATCCGATATGAATGAGAGAAAAGACCAAATGGTGCAATATTGCTACAAAGAATACTTTTACTCACACACAATTAAAACTCTGGTAGGACACACTTACAATGTATCTTGCCTTTAAAAATAACACTATTATGCCGTCCGCTACATGAGACAATACCCGACCGGCTGAAGCAGCGCTGGATCGGCGTCCTCCTTCTCCGCTCGTGGCCACGGGCGTTCGGACGCTTCCCAATGATGTCACTGCTCCTCTCCGGTGTAGTCTCACGCAGTAGATGGAAAATCTCTTAGGCTCCGCCCTACGCGTTTCATAACCGCCCGGTTACTTCTTCAGGGGCTTTGGAGCCATACTCTATTGCTTCCCCTTATATACCTCCTTAATTGACTATTAACCCTTTCCTTGCTGGGCTAAGTTGATTCTTAGTCTAATTGACAGTGTGTACTATATCTTTGATTATAGACATGCACAAGGGTCATACACTGACAATATTGCGTGCAATATTGTAATATTTCCATTTGCTATATGCTTTGCTGTGGAGGGGTTTTGTCACATTTTTTACCCACCATAACTTAACTAAGTATGGTAAAACCTATCCCTTGCTTCATTTTTGCATAGCCAGTATAACCAACCCCACACTGATGAGACCCATTAAGGTTGAAACACTCTGTCTGTGGGTGGGTTTGCTGGCTGTGCATCTTAACCCTGGCTCTGCTCAAAGCTGTGACGATGCAGCAAGCTTAAGCCTATAGGGAACCATGTTTATGGTTTTGAAGCAAAAGGTGGCACTGTGTGCTCATTTGCATGTCATTTCCCAGAATCCATTGCTGCAGTGGAAGTGCTGTGTGCTGGGTGATAATGGTGAGAGGCGGGGTTGCAGACCTGTCTAAGACATGTAAATAAGCATACAGTAATATTTCCATTTGCTATGTATGTATTTATGTATGTATGTATATATGTGTGAGTGTGTAAATATTTATAAGTGTCAATTGGTGCTACTGGGAGTGGCTAAATGTATACAACAAAAAATAAAGAAGCCCAAAGCTTCATCCAATATGACAAAAATATACAGTGAAATACCTATATACCTCTTGAATAAAGGGTTCTTTAGTTAAACCCTTTGACCAAAGCATTTTAAGACTTCAAGGCATGACCATATATTGCAGGTCCTATCACTAACTGATTACAATTCTTATTTACCTCTATAGTTAGAGGAAGATTGATTGCATTGGATCTGTCCCAACCAGCTGCATGAAAAAAGAACTGCTTACTTGAAAAGTGGGGAGTGGGGAGGGGCGAGCTTAAACCCTGAGAGGGAGGAGCCACTAACCTCCAAAACAGCTGAGACCAGCTTGATAAAGTTAATAAACACACAGATACCCAGCAAGCTCTAAGAAACCTCCCAAATTACCACATTATATATATATATATATATATATATATATATATATATATACATATATATATATATATATATATATACATATATATATATATATATATATGTGTGTGTATATATATATATATATATGTGTGTATATATATATGTATATAAGTCAAACAATATGAATACTGTTGCGGCGCATCTGAGTCTAACACATCGCCGGTTTTTCCCTGGCTTTTTCCTGGAATGCGACGCACTTCACCTGGAGCATGCCGCATTCATTTTGCGTTCTCAGCCACGGGTCATGCGCGGTTGACGCGCGGTTGATGCGTTTATTGAGAATGGTTCGGATTTAATAGGTTCCAATTCTTCGCGTGTCCGCCAGATGGCAGATATTCATGAATTGTAATACGCATGCCCTTCAGTCGACTTGCAGGTGTTTAGTTTAAAAAAGATACCACATTGTGCTATTGTAACTTGGCCTTGAGACTGAAGGAAGAAGTTGCAAAAATGTATCAATTTAGGCTTTTCATATTAAAGAAAGACAAAGACCAGTTTCGGTTACAGTATTCTCCAGAGACCCTCCGCCCGCCATGAGTGTTCAAGTGCAGCCCGTTTTCCCTGTTTTTATCGTATTGAGCCACAATTTGTTGGAGGGTATTGGTGTGTATCATCGGCTTTATCCTGTATCTATGATCATGCAGATGGCAAAAGGCGAAGGGTCGTGTTAAAACCAACTGTAACCCCGGTCTCTTTTCAGCCCCAGAGACCCCCCATGTAGCGCTCCGAGGCTCTGCAGCACACCCAGCTAGCGGGGTCCGCCATGACAGGTTGCGCGAGCGTGCACATTGGTCACGCAGGCACAGTAAGGGTAGCGCACGCGGTCCCAATGCTAAAGACGTCCTGAGTGGACTACAATTCCCAGCAGCCTCTGGGGATTGCCCTTTCACCCACATCACGTGCAGCCAGCCAGCAAATAGGGTTTTGCAGCTTCTCCTGTGGAGGAAGGCTACAATGTTGCGGGGACCATGTTTGGCAGTTGAAGCTGGGAGCAGGAAGGGGAAGGAAGGGTGTAGGGAGCAAGTGGCTCCTACACCAGGTAAGGTTCCCCAGATCCCAGGCAGGCACCAATCCCCACCAGGGTAGGGGGTAGGTACTGAGGGACGGCCCCTAGGTTAGGGACCCTGCCCTTAGGTGTGAGTGTGCAGTCTTGTCAGTATCACGGCTGGTAGTGCTGTGAGCGCTGACAAGTAGGCACATTGTGTGTGTGCAGTGCAGTGTAGCTGCAGGTACCGGTTGAGTGCAGTGCGGTTGCTGCAGGTACCGAGTGAGTGCAGTGGTTGCTGCAAGTTCAGAGTGTGTGCAGTGCGGTTGCTGCAGGTACTGTGTGAGTGAAGTGCGGTTGCTGCAGGTACTGTGTGAGTGCAGTGTGTTTGCTGCAGGTTTAGGTTGAGTAGTCAGAGGGTATCTGGGAGGTGAAGAGAGAGGTAGTGTGGGTGCAGGGGGTCAGTGACCCACCTGCATAGGACAAGCTACCCCGTAGGCCCCTAGGAGTGTTCCCTGAAGTCACCGAAGGTTGCTGTGCTGCAGTGATGGCCTATAGTAGTAGCGAGCATCACCCTTACTGTGTAGACAGCTAGGAACAAAGAGACAAGCGTGCGGAGCAGGTTGCTGGCGAGTCGTCTGGGACCAGATGGCTGGACATTAAGACCCAAGAGGTAGACCGTGATTCATCTGACCCTTTGCGAAGAGGTACTGGTCACCGCCGTGACCGGAAGGTACTATAACATCAAGTGTACCAACACCGGTCAACAGGCGCTGATCCCGCCTTAGGCTAAACTCTTTAGGAACACTGAGCGAGTGGTTAAAGAACTGAGCCTATACCATCACTTTAAAATATATGAACACAGTGTGTGGGGCACGCGGTGAAGGGACGGAGAAGTTACTCCTGATGAGTGGGCGAGCCACTAAGGTTATACAGTTATAGTATAAGGTTATATGTGTTGGGTCATATTGCTATAATATAGAGTGATAAGGTTCGTGCATTATCGTATAGTAAAACTGGTTGCATCATATATGTGTGTTGTTGTATTTCTTGCCCAGGGGAATCTCACATCACGGGGATCCTGGGTAAGTGGAGGCGCTGCACTAAGAAAGTGTATGAGTGTTACCCCAGGCTACCAGCTAGCGGAGGCTCAGATCTCCTGGAGCTGCAGGTGTTGTACAACGACCAGTAGTTCCTTTGGGAGGGTTCAGAAAAAGGGCTACACAACTAAGAAACGACAGTCGCTGCCAAGCAATGCACCGGCACCGGCTTCCGATAACGGTCCCACCGTCAATGACAACCCTGAGCCTGAGTCGGATTTTGCGTGCAGTTTCGATCAAGCTTGCATGTACCTACTGCTGCGGCACATCTGAGTCTAACACATCGCCGGTTTTTCCCTGGCTTTTTCCTGGAATGCGACGCACTTCACCTGGCGCATGCCGCCTTCATTTTGCGTTCCCAGCAACGGGTCATGCGCGGCTGGCACGCGGTTGAAACGTTTATTGAGAATGGTTCGGAATTAATAGGTTGCAATTCTTCGCGTGTCCGCCAGACGGCAGATATTCATGAATTGTAATGCGCATGCGCTTCAGTAATGTGTCGACTTGCAGGTGTTTCTTGTAAAAAAGATACCACAGTGTGCTATTGTAACTTGGCCTTGAGACTGAAGGAAGAGGTTTCAAAAATGTATCAATTTAGGCTTTTCATATTAAAGAAAGACAAAGACCAGTTTCGGTTACAGTATTCTCCAGAGACCCGCCGCCCGCCATGAGTGTTCAAGTGCAGCCCGCTTTCCAAAAACCCGACAGAAGTTACGCGTATTTGATATGGGCTGCGATTAATGCAACAGAGGATAAGATGGCAACAGTTGTTCAAATGTATCAGTATTTTATCGAAAACTATGACTTTTACAAATTTTCGCCAGCTCCTCATATGTGGAAGCGTGCAATAAGGAAAAGGTTATGTAGCGATCCCTGGTTTTATCATATCGAGCCACAATTTGTTGGAGGGTATTGGTGTGTATCACCGGCTTTTTCCTGTATCAAGGATCATGATGACGGCAAAAGGCGAAGGGTTGATTTAAAACCAACTAAGAAACGACAGTCGCTGCCAAGCAATGCACCAGCACCGGTTTCCAATGACGGTCCCGCAATCAGTGACAACCCTGAGCCTGAGCCGGATTTCGTGTACAGTTTCGATCAAGCTTGCATGTACCTAAGCAATTTCCAGCCTCATCAGCTGACTACAGAAGGACTAGTCCCGCTGCAAACTATCGACGTGGATGATCAAGAACGCTGGACTGGCAGTGGACCAGCGCCGGCGCCAGCTGAATGGGAAATTCTATGGTGAGTATTTTTGCTGTATTATTTTCTGTGTTTTTTTTTTTTTTGACAATACAGTATCAATATCGGTGCGATTCAAAAGTCAAGCGATTCTCCTGTAAGCAATATTATTGGCTGAGCGGCTTCTACAGTACTGTACTGCAGATACTGAACTACTGTATTGGCGGAACGCTAGGCGCATGCGCATTGGAACCTTCTTGAAATGCATACAGTATGCGTGTCATTACATCGACGGTAGGCGCATGCGCATGTGAACAGGAGACGCCCACCGAGAAAATTATTGGTGGGACTGGCTGGGAACTTCTTTAGGGGGTTGACCATTACAATAAAACCTTTCTTTTTGTTTTTCCTCAGAAAAGAAAACGGCTAATGGAGGGATTTCGATGGATAATATCGCTTTGTGTAACAATGCCTGCTGAATCGGATTTAAAAAGCCACGTACCGGAGTCTACAGTTTAGTGGCCGTTGTTATTGATTAGGATAGAATACTGTACCTGAAACAGTATGCTGATGTTTTCCGGCCGTACAGTATACTGTACAATACTTTTTTATATACAGTACAGTATACTGTGTAATAAACCCGAAAAAATAAAAACTATGCATTTATTCTACATGTATCACATACATTATGTGTCTTCTACAGTATAAAGTGCCAGTACATACAGTACAGTACAGTTTGTGTCTTCTATTTTTTTTTAATACTCTTATACTGAGCATGCCTACAGTATACAGTGCAGTATGCCTCGACATTCTAGAAACACTGTATTTTGTTACAGTAGCAAAGGAACAAATAGAACAATGTAAAACAAATCAACATGTTCTTTTATTGGTGGAGTAAGTACAAAAACATTTATTTACAAATACTGTACAATGTAGAAACATTTTAAGTGCACAGCAATTCAAAACATCAACAAGTGTATGGTTTACTGCTACATCATTTATGTCAGTCAGTATGATTTACAGTCACATGTTTTAAAAACAAATTCTTTATTCATAAAATAAGCAAAACGCAACATCTCCTTTATTAAAGAACGGCAATCAAAACATATACTGTATAGTGGGATGGTGTGCAAAACAGTCTGCACCAGTACAGTCCTTGAGGGCAGCAAACAGTGTGGGTTTTCAGGGTAACCTTTGAAAACCGTGCCTGTTTGCGGCCCCCGGGGATGGAATTGTGCAGGTCCTGTGTGTGTAGACAGCAAGTTAAAACATTTCTGTATAAATACAAGTAAAAAAACACACAACAACATCTCCTTTATTTAAGTACAACAGGTCAAAACATGTAGAGTACAATACAGTTCAGCACAACAGTATGGTCTTACCTGTGATTACAAAAAAAACTTTATTCATAAAATACAGTATACAAACGAAACATCTCCTTTATTAAAGAAACATATACAGTACAGTGGGATGGTGTGCAAATCTGTCAGTCAGACCTGCACCACTACAGTCCTCGAGGGCAGCAAACAGGGCAGGTTTTCAGGACAACCTTGAAAACCATGCCTGTTTACGGCCCTCAGGGACTGGAATTGTGAAGGTCCTATGTGTGTGGTCAGCAAGTTAAAACATTTCTGTATAAATACAAGTAAAAAAACACACAACAACATCTCCTTTATTTAAGTACAGCAGGTCAAATCATGTAGAGTACAATACAGTTCAGCACAACAGTATGGTCTTACAGAAAGTCCTCCACATTGTCCGTCCATGGCCGATTCCTTGCATGGCGCAAAACGCCATTAATGCAGTCTCGAACGCCTTTCATTACAGGATCTGTAATTGGATAAAAGCGCCGCATTTCATCCCGAATGTTCTTTCTTAAATTGGCAGGAAGCGCCTTTATAACGTAGTTCACTTTGAAGGCCCAGTCACAGTACAACGAGTAGGGAACATGGTTCTTAAAAAGTAACAAGGCATACATGTGGGGTGCACCAGCACTCTACACCCTATACTTCTCCCTGAGCGCCGGTGGCAGATCGCACAGGGTGATGTCGGACACCGTATCGATGCGATCGAATGTAGGTCTTTTGGGAGCGGGTGTGCTTGAGGCGACGGGCGATGGTAGGTTGTCTGGGAGGAAGCTTTCCTCCGGTCTTGGTCACCGTGTTGTCTCCTGGCGTGGTCTTGACAGGGTTGTCATGTCCTCATCAACGGCATACATGTACACTACATCTTCTGGTGGAGGGGGTGCACTTGGTGATGGAAGGGGGTCGAAGGTCCCATTCATCACATCCATGTCACCCTCCTGCTCCAGCATCAGGGAAACAGGGGCATTAACACCGAGCAAATAATGTATGCCCGCTATGTCAGCCTCTATCTTCTCCATCCGTCGATCCATCCGTTGATCCATTTGTAGCATCCGTTGATCCATTTGTAGCATCCGTTGCTCCACATTTAGCATTGTCTCCAGAAGCAAATCTATCTTTTCCAGCACAATAGAGTTCCCGGGGAGATCCACAGTTATCCCATTCAGCATTCGGTCTAACGAGCTGCTTCTTGGGCATGGCGTGTGAACATCTGGGTGAATGGGTGCAACGGAGGATGAGATGGGGGTTCCATGGAGAGAAGTGGCAGCGACGTCGAAGAAGACTGGAGGAGGTGACCTGTGGATATCCGGTAGAGGAGAAGCGGCAGCGTCGTCGAAGAGGGATGGAGAAAGTGACCTTTGGATTTCCGGGCGAGAAGCAGAGTCGTCTAAGAGCAAAGGAGAAAGTGACCGTGGATTTCAGAGGTGGCAGCGTCATCGGATAGAACTGGAGAAGATGGCCTGTGGGTTTCCATGAGGGCGGCGGCAGCGTCAAGGACCAGGGGTGGAGAAGACGGGCTGAAGATTTCCGTGACAGCAGCGGTAGAGTCGTTGAAGCGTATGTGAGGAAGTGGTCTGCGGGTTCGATGGGTTGGCTGCCAATCGTTTTACGTCGAGGGTACATCACCGTATATCTTCTTGACATAATAAGGCTGACGTCTATGAAAACCCTTAGCCTTTGGGGTCAGCAGAAGGTTTTCTTTATTGGCCTTAGCCTGTCGCTTTTGCCTTGGCGTGGAAACGGCAACCGCCTTTCGCTTTTTCTGCTTGATAGGCACGGCAGAGGCGAGAGGGTTCCTGCGTCTGTAGAATCGGGGTTGCTCCATAGAAGCAGGTGGCACAATGCAGTATCTGGACAAGGGCAAGTTCAGATCATCGAGTGGTGGGCTATGCAAAGTGTGTAACGTTTTATGCATGGTGACCAGGTACAGGTGTTGAAAGTGGGCGTACTCTAATGTGAGTCATTACCGTATAAATACACCATTCATTTTGTGGATTTACTGCACATTGAATACACATCGACTAAACATCGAATATACATTCTTGTGTTTGTATTTCTTTCTACTCACAGCTATGGTTGTTAAAAAGATTTACAAGGAGCTCAGCAAGCGAATTAAGGTCATGTACACGAGCGGACACCGAATTGCTGCTATCCAACGCTGGTAAACTACTTCTGGCATCGTTGTGCCAGCACCACCGTGAGCTATCATGCACATGGAAAAAACAGAGAGCGCAAAAGGGCACCAAGTGTAACTAACGCGTAAGTATATTTATACAACTTACATTTTTTTTTCATTTTAATTTAAATCTAATATTTTTGATATTTCTGTTGATTTATATTACAACCGTATATATATATATTGTATATTTATATTTATATCAGTACAGTATATATATTTTGTATATTTATATTTATATTACAACAGTATATATATTTTGTATATTTATATTTATAAAACTTTGATAAAAAATTTTGATCCAAAAATGTACTGTACCTCTACAGTACTGTATCTAATATTTTTTATTTATATTACAACAGTATATATGTTTTGTATATTTATATTACAACAGTGTATATATTAACAAAACACAGAACCCCAGTAAGCTCTTTTTGGGAACCCCTGAACCCCCACAAAATATATATATGTATATGTGTCAAAATGGAGTGCTATTGAGCGTGGCATATGTATACAAAAGACGACAGAGAAGCCCAATGCTACATCCAACATGACAGAAATACACAGTAAAATACTTATATATTCTCTTGAAATAGGGTATATATTTCGTATATTTATATTACAACAGTGTATATATTTTGTATATTTATATTACAACAGTGTATATATTTTGTATATTTATATTACAACAGTGTATATATTTTGTATATTTATATTTATATTACAACAGTGTATATATTTTGTATATTTATATTTATATTACAACAGTATATATTTTGTATATTTATATTTCAACAGTTTTATATTGCTGCATACTGTCAGGGTCTCCTAGACCTCCTGCCTAGCCATAGTTCTTCTTTGTCCACCGGGTGTGCTGCTGCCTTCTGTTTCCTCTGGGTTCCTCTCTGTCTGTCTGTCTTTCTTCTTGTTGCTCCTCTCTCTGTCTTATAGCTCTGCTTCCTGTCTGTTTCCTTTGCCTTTGCTTGAAGTCAGACTCCTATGCACATGCCTCTGATTCCTGATCTGTCCCTGTACTGCACCGACACACTTTATTCGAGCAAATACCCGGTATGTACCTGGCAGATACCTGGAATGCACCGCTCCTCACCTCTGACAAGCCCCGTTGCGTTTGCCTTCCCAGCCTGGGTTCATGCCTGGCTGATGGGCGGCTGATCTGTTAAATGATAATGATTAGGATTTAATAGGCTGCAATGCTTCGCGTGTCTACCAGATGGCATAAATTCATGAATTGTAATGCAGTATATATATATATACTGTGCAGTATTGCAGCCAGCAGGAATAAAATGCTTCAATCCCTGCCGGAAAATAACTCAATGCACTCGGGCAGAAAACAGTCACAAACCTCAATACACCCGGGTATACCCGAATTCGTGGGACTAGCCGAGCTCGAATAAAGTGTGTTGCCAGTGTACCTGTATTTGAGTCTGTTCACAGTAAAAGCCCTTGCTGGTAATCTGGCTTGTCCCTGTTTGTTCCTGTTCTCAGTCCCTGCCCCTAGACCTGTCCTTGCTCCCCTGCCCTGTTCCAGTCTCCTCGTTGCCGACCTCTGCTTGTTACCTGACTTCGCTGCCTGCCGCCTGCCTCGGACCTCTGCTTGTTTCCTGACTTCGCTACCTGCCGCCTGCCTCGGACCTCTGCTTGTACCTGACTTCGCTACCTGCCGCCTGCCTCGGACCCCTGCTTGTGACCCCTACTATGCTTGTGCTGTTCCGGCCACCGAGATCCTACCCGCCACAGGAGTCTCCCGTGACACATACTGTATTAATAGAACAATATATTGTATCCTCTTCATCTACTGTCTCTAATTTTTTTTACTTACCGGAATGTTTTTCTTTACATTGTAGGGAGACAACTCTTCTGGTGGACAAAATAAGTGAGGAGAATGATGAGAGTAGTGCGTTAAGGGTCAAATACACTCTGCAGGAAAATCACAATCTCGCTGTATCCGAGACCAGCATAAAGAAGATGAGACGCAGCATTGGATGGAAATATGGACGTGTGAGGTTAGTACTGGACAGTACAGGAGGTAAAAGTGTTGTTTAGGAAACTGTACTGTACCGCTAAAATTATTTATTCCTTGTCATTACAGAGCGTACCCCATGATACGGGACGCAAACAAAATCAAAAGAGTGGTCCAGGCCAGGCATGGATCGACAGTGGGGAGACTTTCCAGGATTGCATCTTCACTGATGAGTCTACTGTGTCGCTGGAGAGATTTGCAAGCTTTACATTCCACATAAAAGGCCACATATCTTTGATGACGCGGCCAAAACACCCCGTGAAGCTGCATGTGTGGGGTGCCATCTCTTGGCGTGGAACAGGATGCATTGTCATCTTTGAAGGTGAAATATATCAAATATAATGTAGCCTTATGCACTGTACTTTACTAGTGTAACCTTACTATATGCACTGTACTGTACTATTGTGCAGTTTTTTTAGCTCTTTTCTTTTCTTGCTATAGGAATAATGAATAAAGCTTTCTTCCAAGACAACATTGTCCCCAATACATCACACGCGAGTTCCCGAATGGTCACCGTTTCTAGCAGGACAATGATCTGAAGCACACCGCATCAACAGCGCATATTTTTTTCCCCACTGTTTTTACTGTGTACTGTATCTCTTAAATTAATTGGCCTTTTTTTCCAATGGGAGTATGAAGACGGTCAGCGCAAAACTCATGGACCTCACCATGTTGATGGAACAGGATGAAGTTGAATAAAAGATGGAATAAAAAATGGAATAAAACACAGTATTAATGCATAACATCCACATGTGTGGGGGATGAGGGGGAGGGTGTAGGTGGAGGATATGATGGAAGGGGTGATAGTGGATTTCCACTAAATATACAATCAATGAAACATAAACATATAGTTTCAATGACTCACACGGGCTTGTGTGAGACTTCGCCCTCAACGCAGACTGTAGTTGGTAAGTGCAGACTCCTATAGTGGAGTCACAATAAACATAAAACTCACACGGCCTAATGTGAGTTCTTGCCCTCAGAGGGTGATGTCAGCCTGTATAGGTGTTGTAGAGTCGTCTCAGCAAAATATCCCCCAATAGGTGTGGTGTGTGAGTTGCTCCTCTCCCCGTTGCCCAAAGACCAAAAAAATGTGTGCAAAACCAGCGTTAGCAATATAACAGGTCTTTATTGGTAACAGTTAAAACATAAACATAGACAAGTAAAAACGTTATAAAAACAAGGTGAATAAACAGAAAGCACACTCACACTGAATTGCAACTCTTGTTGCCCAGCATCAGCCGCGTGGTTTGATCCTGCAAGATCTCCTCCTCCGTTGTTGCTCTCACTGGCGCGTCCGGCAGTGGAACCGGAAGAGAGGATCTACACCGGATGTCCTGCGGTCGGCTGGGTCCCTCTCTCAATGGAACCTGACGAAACTTACTGCGAAACGCGTTGTTCCCTGTCGTTTCAGGAAAAAAGGGTGGCCTGGGGGGAGGTGGGGTGTTGTGTCCAGTCTAATCTGTTTGTACAGTCAAATGTACAGTATATAAACAGCAGTATTGATGTACACAAAACCTCTCCTCTCTCAATGAACTACTGTACACGGAATGAGGAACAAGATAACGACGGAAAAAATAATATTACTATGTACAGTATACTGTATATATATATATATATATATATATATATATATATATATATATATATATATAGTATACATATATTATACATTACAGTGTATATATATTATTACATAATATTCTTATAAATGTGCATAATTCATGTTTCTCCATGTTTTACAAATGTTTTCTAAATGTTTATCCAATTTCAATCTGCCAGACGAACTTAATAAAGACTGCATTATGTATTATTCATGATTATTTTTATATTTGTATTTTTTTGTTCCTGATGAAATAAAATAAATATTTATTCACATTCCTGGTAATCATAATCATTGACAACAACCACCTCCCCCAACCCCTACAGTATAAGAATGAATGACAAAACAACATGAATCAGTTAATGTTTTTTTTTACTCTCTTTTCTCACAATGCTGTGCAAATCAGATTTACATTTCAAATTCGAGAAGGGATTTTCCAAAGCGTTACCATAAACAAAGCCTTAAAGGGTTGGGGGGGTGGGTGTTGGGTGAGTCATGTGCAGTAATCAGCTAGCTCCCATCTCAAAGAGGCTTAGAATACACGCAGGCGCGCAGTGAGGCGATTGACGCTCGGCTAGGGACGGATTAAAACACAATGACTAACTTCAGAAAAGGAATGACTCTGTGGAGGTGTCTGTCGAATGACTCTGTGGAGAGGGGGGGGATTGGGTGACTCATGCGCAGTAAGCAGCTAAGCAGCTAAATAGCTCCCATCTGAAAAAGGATCACACGCAGGCGCAGTGAGGCTTTGAAGCTCGGCTATGGACAGATTAAGAACACAATGGCAAGATTCCGAAAATTAACGACTCTGTGAAGAGGGGGGGGGTTGGGTGACTCATGCGCAGTAAGCAGCTAAGCAGCTAAATAGCTCCCATCTGAAAAAGGATTACACGCAGGCGCAGTGAGTGAGGCTTTGAAGCTCGGCTACGGACGGATTAAAAACAATGGCAAGATTCCAAAAATTAAAGACAGCCACATGAAGTTCAAAGCTAAAGACATACTTTAATTTCAAAAGGCAGTTCATCATAATAATACACCCCCAAATACAGTACGTATAAAGCACACAAATCTACCATGTGCAGTCAAACGCACAGGGTCGCAGACAAAAGCTACTGTACAGCACAGATTGAATATCATAATACAGTAAGATTGTTTTCGCAGGCTTGTGGAGAAAAAAAAATTACAATAAATTTTTTTTTTACTCACTCAAGCAAGCAGTGGTGGGCGAAGTTACAGGCGCATGCGCAGTAAATTCCTGCTGTCAAGCAGGAATGTGATTGAAACCCGACACACGTTCAAAGGAATGGTGTGGGAGAGATGTACTGCATTGCACAGAAGATAAGAAGTTGAAATACCCTGCAGTGCAGTTAATTATCATGAGCGAGGGGAGAGCGCTGTATATGCAGAAATGTGACACTGTTACAGAACTGTACACGCCTATGCGTTTCAACAATTTTCAAATGAGACATACTGTACAGCAGCACAGCACTGCAAATGCATGTATACTTTAAATATGCAAATTTAGAATTACTGCGCGCGCACACATAGACTGTGTACTGACGTAGGTTGAACCGTGAAGGTATTAGACTTCAAAGACAACAGCTCGCAAACGCCCCCCTGAGTTTATACTGCTGCGGCACAGTTTATTCGAGCATTTGCCCGTTCTGTGCCGCAGCAGTAGCCTGGCGCGCGCCCGAGTGTGACGGGCGCGCGCCGAAGCAGCGGAAGAGCGCCCTCCAATCGGGGCGCTCTCCCTACCGCTGCCGGGTCCACCGGGTCCCCCGGAACCCCCTGCCACTGTCCCGCGATCGCGGGACACCAGGGCTCCCTCGGGGAGCCCCTGGACACGCGTGCAGGGGGCGCACGCTCCCGATGACGCGTGACCGCGCGTCTATGACGCGCGGCACGCCGAGGGGCGGCCACTAGCAAGCCGGGAGATTTCCCGGCTTGCGGTACCGACCACACTTCAATAAAGTGTGTCGGTAGTGTACACGGCATTGCAGTATTGCAGACATCGAGAAAAAAATGCTAATATCACGAGCGCTAAAATAACGCAGTTCACTCCGGGCGAAAACGACAAAAAATCGCACCTAACCGGGATAATCTGAAAGCCGTGGATCTAGACAATTTAGACTCAGATCGGCCACCACTGTATTGGGCGCAAGTCAGTGGATCTGAAAAAAATTGAATAGAAATATACAATGTATCAACGAAAGGTCTCCAAGGTGGTAACAAAGTCCCAACTTCTTTGAATCCTAAAGAAAATTAAAAAAGACCACAATAGTGAAGTACTAGAAGGCAATTTTATACGCAGATAGCAAAATGGCTACTTACAATGTAGCCAATATATTTGGGCAGTGTGAATGTATGTCACTGCACAAACAATCAGCATTGCAAATCAACAGTTCCCTCTGTGCTTGATATCCTTCGTCTTGGACACGGTCACTCCTGCTGTGTGGTTTCCCGTTGTTCAGCCAGGTTTGATGTTCCCGCGATACAGTTACTTGATCCGTAGCTCCGATTACGTGACTATGATTTCAGATGCCAATGTCAGGAACAGGAGTAGCTGCATCTGAAGATATTTTCCTCATTTGCTCCTTATAAATGAAAAGGTGATGAACATTTGGGGCCGCTCTTTATCCACAAGAAGCATGAATCACTGCCTATGGTCTTCTCAATCAATATTGCTCCCTTCCTCTGTTAACACATGAGAACACTTATCTGCTTCTGATCACAAGCCTAGATTTTGATCACGCATACGCAGAAGCCTGAATGGTGCAGCCGTCTGTCCAATAGGAACGCTCCTGCTCTGGTCACGTGGTTCCCTGGTGGCTCACACTGCTTACCTACTGTGGTGCTGTGGAATGGATTCCTGGTGTTCCACGCCAGCTGAAGACACTTCCAATGCTGCCACGGCCACAGGACCGCTGCTGCTGTTCCTAGATGTTGTCTGTCGCTGGCTGAAAGGTAAGAAAGGTAAGTAATAAGATTATTTTCAGCTACCCTGACATTACCCGGCGCCGGGTATTACCCGACGTCGGGCCCTCTTCTCAGTTGATGGGCCCTCTTGTCAGTTGCTGGGTTCGGGTAAAAACCGGGTAGCTGAGAAACTGCCGGGTAAGGCCGGGTAATTCCAGGTACTCTGTACACCACTATTGTTATCATATCCCCAGCATAAAAGAAAAGGTGCAAAAAGAAAAATGTGCTTAACAGCGCTAATGCTTAAAATATTATTAAGTGCTTACTAAAGGAATACTTTCAATTGTGAAAGATAGGCAGCCTGAAAAAAAGATTGATACAAAACTAACCAATGACATAAAAAAAGGAAATTCAGCGCCTAATATTACTAAGTGAACATAGAATAACTATGTGAACTAAGTGTCCAGAAAATAAATAAAAGGAACTCCAACCATAAATAGTCCAATGGCAAGATGTAGCAAGCCTCCAATGGGTCTCTTGAAAGTGGTCTCACAGCACATGGAAATAAAAAATAAAAAATATCATAGTGCAACACCATACAACAAGAAAAACAAATAAATATACCAATAATAACCAAAATAATTGAAAATAGATATACAATAAATACCGTCAGTAGCTGTTACATTATAGCTTATTTTTACTGGTGAGAAAAAATTAAACTAAAAACATATAATCAGCGCTCTAACCTAAAAATCTATACCTATATATTAATTATAATAACAAGGTGCTCTATACATGAAAAAGGGGGATCCCCTATAGGAAAAACCCTAACATTAATTCCTCACAACCTATTTTGGTAGATTAGGGAATGGCTGCCTCAGGAATAAACAAACCTATCCACAAGGATTGTATAAATGCACAAAAATTACAACAGAAAGGAACAGATATTACAACATATACAGTGATTCCCTGGCGCACTACCAGATATTAAACCTGACAGAAGGAGGTAGTCCCATAAATCGATTGATGATATGAATGAGATCCACAGTCCACAATGTCCCATTCTTTTAGATTGGAGACTTGTCTGGAAATACAAATGAAACAACCATTGCGCAGTACCCTATGGTCAGTGTTCCACACCCCCACCGTTGCTATCTACTTACTTAAAAATAGACAGAATTGGGCCTCAAAAGGTTTCTTTACTTCTCCTCACGGTTGGCTCCAACTGATTCCTGCTACTGGTACACGATTTTCACTTCCAGCATCAGCAACACCATAACCGATTGGGAACAGAAAAGGGCGCCAATAGTGTGATACTAAAACATTTATTATTAAAAATACAGGCTTAAAGACATGAACTCACATGCTAAAAAGCCCTATGCGTGTCCTACAACGTGCCGTCCGCTTCAGCGACGTGCAGACCCTGTGCAGGGAGAAGAGGTTGATTGGCGGGGAACGTCATCGGAGGAGGGACCACGTGATGCGGGACATTTAAACACTGCATGGGGATACCGGCACCCCATAAAGGGGCCTGTAACTCAGGAAGCTGGTGGTCCCCGTTCCCGAAATCAATGCGGTTCAGCTCAGGAGACCCCCTGCTTCCGCACGCTAGTATTCAAATTGAAATAAAAATAGTGTAATTACCATAGCTTCTAGCCGCTAAGGCAATGAAGGGGTTATACCTGGGTATCCTGTTTATTGGGGGCGGAGGGAGTGGATGAAGGGGGTAAAGTAGATGTCACAGGGTAGGTGGTTAGGCCTGCCGGGAAGGTTGTGAGAGGAGTTAGCCCCTTCACTACCATAGCGGTGGTAACCGCTGTGGTAATGAAGCGGTTAACCACTCCTGCTACCCACCCGAGAGGCCTAACCACCCACCATTGGGGCAATTGTGCCCTCCACCCAATCCCTCTGCTCCCAATAATCATTTTAAAAAAAACAACCCTACTACCCACCTCCTATACCCCCAATAACCCCCCTCAACACATACAGTACAATAATGGGCACACTTACTATTATCCAAATCTTGATAATAGTGCATTTGCCCATTCAAAATAAAACATTATCAAGCCAGCATAAAGTAAATAAAAGTTCTACTTACTGCTGCCAGGATGAAGGCCATCCCCACCATCGTCCTCCGCATCCATGTCCTCCATGGGCAGCAACAGTTTAATAAAAACAAAATAATGACCACTAACCCCTTAATAACCTTAGCCGTTAGTAACCGCTATAGTAACCGCTATAGTAATTAAGGGGTTAACCCCCTCCCCCGCTACCCGTCCGAGAGGCCTAACCACCCTCCCTGGGGCAACTACCCTCAACCTCTACCCATTTATTGGCACAGTGGTACACCATGTCCGTATAATATAGGCATGTTTAGCCGTCAATGGGCAACCTAAAAAAAAAAAGCGCACCAAAAAGACAAAACAATTAAGAAAACTAAGCACCTAAACAACACAAGAAGAAAAGAAGCAGAGTCCTCTTCTCCTCAATATATATGGAGGGGAGATAGAGAGAAAAAACAGAACACAAACAAATGGTATAATACGAGTTGATATCGCAAAAGATCAGGATAAGATTAAAATTATAGAGCTTGACACTTGCCTGTGCCTTCCTCTCACTAGGTACACTTCTCCAGATTATCTTCAGCAGTGGCGGTTCAGGGCTGGAAGCTTGTGGTTAGAAGCATGCACTGGTCTTCCGCATACACGGTCGGGTAGTTCCCGTTAGTGTGCGTCCACACAATGGTCCCCCGGCACATTTGTATCTGCGCTTTCTGGTTCCACTTGCTTCAGCTCTCTTGCGCAATGGAAGGTAAATAAAGGAACAGTTTCCAGGATCAGCCAAGACAGCGTTTTCACACTCTTACGCGTTTTATCGCTAGGGTAAATAGCGTCTTCATCAGATCTGCTTCTAACCACAAGCTTCCAGCCCTGAACTGGCAGAAGTACTACAGGATTCCAGAGTCCCTATCCAAGGTCGGTTATCCTATACCCTAGCTCAACCTTGAACGAGTAAGGGCTACAAACTGTCCCATAGAAGAGACAGCCTATCTGGATGTAATTGCAGATGCAAAAAGTGATTGGACCCAGGATCCGGATGTTAAGCCAAACACCCCTGCTGAAGATAATCTGGAGAAGTGTACCTAGTGAGAGGAAGGCACAGGCAAGTGTCAAGCTCTATAATTTTAATCTTATCCTGATCTTTTGCGATATCAACTAATATTATACCATTTGTTTGTGTTCTGTTTTTTCTCTCTATCTCCCCTCCATATATACAGTATTGAGGAGAAGAGGACTTAAAGTCTACGCGCTGGAGAACTCTACTTCTTTTCTACTGTCTATTTTGTGAGGAAATTGAATAGCCTCCACTGGACTCTAGCTGCGGGACAATAAGTATATAATTTTGATATTCTCTTTATTACTGTTTGTCTAAGGTCGGGCGCCGCTTTATATACAGCTATAAGTATAGAGTGTATATCCCTATTTCCATACCTAAACAACACAACAATTAAATAAACCAAGCACCTAAACAACACAACAATTTAACCGCTAATCTGCCAGCATTGTGTACAGTGTTGAGGAATCGCCAACTGCAAAGTGGATTTGAACCACAGAGTCCATTTCCAAGGAAATCGTTCGGAAGGGTTTGATTGGTGAATTTAATTACTGTCCCAGCGCCATAGAAGTCTTATTGTTTCCTAGTTTGTGGGTAATAGACTGAAGTTTTAACGGTTTTTATTTGACATAAACTACAAAGCTTCTTCATACGTATTGATACAAAGGTGGTTCCTTGATTTACAAGTATTTCTTTAGGTATTCCTACTCTAGAGACCATCTGTAATAGTTTGATTGCAATTACCTTGGACATTGCTGAATGCAGTGGTATAGCTTCTGGGTACCTTGTAGCATAGTCCAGTATCACCAATATATACTGATATCCGCGAGATGAGATAGAATCAGAGCCGAGGACGAGAAGCAATGAGTTTACACTCTGGGCAGGAGGAGCAATAACGATTTACCTCAGCATATACCCCTGTTGGGGCCTGGGCAATAAAACATTTTAAGAACTCGATTTAAGTTTTTTTCCACTCCTAGATGACAGCAAAATACACCAATAAAATGACATCCCCATCTATCTCTTTTTGCTGCTAATATCTATTCCCTATAAAAACCTAGCCTCCTGCTGGCTTTCCTCGTTGGTTTGTTAAATTACTTGCCTACTTTTAAGTCAGCTGGGAGAATGACTACCATATCCCTTTCCTCTATAGTAATTGACATTATAGTGCCATTAATCCTATATTCATCTTATGCATTATTTTGCACTATTTCATTACATTTTAGTTGCCACACTCTTGATCATTCCTCTAATCTACCTAAATACATAATAATTGTGTTTACCCCCCCTCGAGTGCCAACCCTGTAGCATATATTTCGGTCATCAGCTAAAAAGCATGCTTTAACCTCCTCTGTATGTTCTCCATTTACCTCAACTTTCTGTTTCCCATCCATCAACCAATGTCTTACCACCTAAGGATCCAATACCATGCATTGCAACCTTTTTAACAGTTGTCTATGTGGGACATTCATAGGCCTTTATAAAATCTAGCTAAGCTGTGTCTACGGCTCCATTACCTTACTCACAGTCACAAAAGTCAATTAGGTTTATTTAATATGATTGCCTCCCCACTAAATTTATGCTCGTACGTTGCAGCCCCCATAGACTGAGAAGAATAAATTGAACCAATCATTCCAAAAAGGGCCCACAAGAATCCACAATTCATGAGGAAAACATTTTCTGATAGATATGTCTTGTTTTTTTAATTAATTTTCACGGACTAAGCCCCTTATGATAATAATTTTTTTATGACCAGTTACTTCTAAATTGATAAGACCGTGTCTGTCCCAAATTCTTAGAATCCTTTCTTTTGATAATTACCATATTAATAAAATGAAAATAGTGTGGTTACAAAAATGTTGTAATTAAAAATTAAAAAATAAAAAGATTTGAAAACAAATTCTGCACTATTACAGTACTTAAAATTATTTTCTGTAGGAATCACAAGATTTGGCATTCTGATTTCAAGTACTGTAGAAGATACCATACTACTTTACCAAACCAATTTGAATGGCTTGGGTGTTCTATATTGGGTCTAATTTATAGTGCTCTAATGACTGGTAAACCTGTTTAACATACCAAATATGAATCCTCAGTGCAACAATTCATTCTAAACTGAGTGGGGACTATCCATGTGTGGAGGGTACTGGAGCTCCCAGCTTAAATCTACCCTTGGACACTGCTTACACAAATGGACCAGAATAGAAAAAAAGAGACAAATTATAAAAAGTCCAGTCAAAATAAAAATATATATAAATCATATTTACCAATTGTTGATGATTCATAAGACACCTTCGCGCAACAGAAGTCACTTTACAGAGCATTGAAGTAATGGACCTTAGGGTGTCTCAAAGCATAGCACTGCTTAGTAAATACAGGCATAATGTATTTACCCTAGCACAGTTTAGGTAGTTATTTCCTGGTTTTGGGAATAACTACCAATACTATAATTAGATAAATTATGTAGTAATATTGGGGCAATATGTAAATGGTAAAAGAAGTAAAAACCTAATTATAGAGAACATAGAATAAAGAATACAATAGAAAAAATAATAATATGGCTCTATTTCCCCCCAATTTTGTATCAACTTCCCTGGGCCAAAGGTCATCTGAAGGTTCTGTGCAGGTCTCCTGAGATATCCCGCACAGATTGGGAATTGTTTCCTGGCATCTTAGTATGCGTATAAACATTGACTGGGGTTTTCCGGTCAACTCTAAACTGAACATCTTTTATGTGCTGCTCTTCCTCTGTAACCATCTGCAAATGTGGTTCCTTAATTGAGGCCCCTACATTTCATCTGCTTGGAAATCTTCTCATGACCATTTCTATATTATGGTCCTCTGTTAGAAACACCCAGAGAGTGGGTGAGATTTACTGTGCTTTAGTTATTCTTTCAAATAACATCGGACTTGTAAATGTAACGCAATAAATTAGCAGCTTTTTCAGCAAATGGTTTCCATATGAAGAGCAGTCATGGGAATTAGATCAGTTCCTGTGACATCTTACTCTTTTCTAATGCCGTTAATGAGCCTTCTAAATGGCGGATAAGATATGAGGCATGGAGTTTCACTACCAAATTAGGGTCTAGTGCACGCGATGCAGAAATCACACCAAAAAGAGATTTCACTGGAACATTTTGAGCTAGCCTTTTTTCCTTCTAAACCATTCAACATGGGACATCAAGATTTGCTGGGATAAAATAATTTGAAGTCCATAACAATGAACTCAAATGGGTGGGCTGAAAACCAGTCCATACTCCGGTGCATCAGAAAAACCATGCGGCAGTGATAACACTGTGGCCAAACAACAGTGAGTGTGGATGGTAAACCAGCAGGAATCCATATAAAGTCCGTATATGTATGCAATAATCTCCATGAATACAAAATGAGTGTGATTAACCACTGTTATAGGAAGGTTGGGGGGCAGTTACGGACGACCCCCACGAATAGGTCAGTCAGCGCTGTTTCTGCTTTGGATTTCTGTCCTCATAACAATGAACGCACTGGCGCGCCCGGTCCCTAAAGCAAACCTTTGCTAATTATATTTTTGGTGTTACTATGGCGTCTTTATAAGAACTTCTCCAGATGAACTAAAGAAAATGAATCCAACTGAAAGCAATGGGATTTTTCATCTTTAAATATTCTGCAATTTCTGGTTCTGTCCAGATTTGCAGCCCAGAGACTTTGTTTAATTAAATTGCTAAATGTTTCTACTGGCAAGCAAATTATTCAATAATGCTACAAAATTATGAATGTTTTCTATTTTTCTCATGTTGTTTTTTTCATGCCACAAGTTTATTAGGTATCAATACTGTATGTTTGTATCAAATATAGATAATATGTTTTTTTTCTAATACATTTAGTCAGTGTTGTTTTTTGTGCAGAAAAAGGTGCTTGAATCCTTAAAACATGTGGTAGAATAGCTTTTATCCTCCTCACAGATATTTCTGTCCCAATCACTATGGAGTTTCTTGTTGATATCTAATAAAAGGTGTCTGAACTCCCAACAAAAGGTGCTCATTCTCCCTTTGTTAACTCACAAAAATATCAAGGGTTTGTTTAATATGTGTCTTCCTAATGGCAAGCAAAGCTAGAAACTGTTTGGGGTAGTTTTTTGGAACCTTGCATACCACAGGTTGGGCACGTCCAATATATTTATTACTTAGTTGTTATCATTATTCATATTATTATTACATATTAAGAAAGCGGTGCAAAATATCAAATGAGGTGCTGGAGGCAACACAATGAACACCAGTTAACCCTGTTATAATTGTACCTTTCAATTAAACATTGTTGGAGCAGTTTATATATACACTGTTCAGAAAAAACGGGATCCCTTTTATTTTTTGTAATATCTTGCAGAAAAATCACTACATTTTCATGAAAATTTGAGCAATTATGGATCTATAAGAGTAGATCATTAAATTTATGAATAATTTGATAATCTAATAAATATTGACAGCATGATGACCTCATCAAGCGCATCGTTACAAAATGGTGTTTAGCGAAGAAGATAAGCATGTTATAAAGTGCTTGATACGGAGCAAGAGTTATGGTCCAAAACGGTTACATAAAATGTTTCTTGATAAACGATGGTCGCTAGGAGGACTGAAAAAACATTAGTAAAACATTGTATCGTTCAGGAGTATGAGCTGCTGGATCAATGCGTTATCGATTATGCAATCAGGCAGATTCATTCTCGGCCTGGGGTGAGGGTTTCTGCAGAAGGAGAACATTTTGTACACAACGTTTGAACCATACTTTGAACTCAAACTTGATAGTAATATTAGTGTTTCAGATCAGATTACAACAGTTCAACACATTTACAATCTATGAAGCAAAAACTGCTATTTCTTATTTAACATCGAACATGAACCTACTGCAGTGTATCTGGTACTTGTTGATATAATACAGTGACATCAATTTAGTTAACATCAGTTGATTGTCTACATTGGGCTTCTTATATAGTGTGAATTTATAGTAGACCTACAATTGTGCACATTTCCATGGTAATTGAGTGAGAAATATGTAAGATATGATGAAAAAATTTAAAGGGTGTGTGTATATATATATATATATATATATATATATATATATATATATATTATATATATATATATATATATATATATATATATATATATATATATATATATATATATATATATATATATACAGAATATATATATATATATATATACAGACGAGACCACGAGTATTCTAAAGCTTGCCTTAAACTAGCCCGGTAACATTCTGGGTATGTGCTGGGTGTAACCTGGCTAGTTTAAGGCAAGTTTAAGGCATTTCTGCATTGAGTAATGACCCATAGGATTAACGCAGCAGGGGTCCCTGGCAGTTTGAATGGGACTGCCAGGGACCCCCGCTGTTAATCGGATGGGCCATTAATCAATGCCGAAATGCTGGGTCTAGTTTAAGGCAAGTTTAAGGCATGTATCCAGCATGTACCTGGGTGTACCTGGGTCTTTTTGGCGATTGCCACTGGTTTGTGTTAGAATAACCGTGGGCACTACAGTATTTAGTCTACAACATACACTCAAAGACTGAAACCAGGAATTATTCATAGACAAACCATTAGTAGAAGAATGATAGTACCAGTGTTTAAAGACAGTACTACTACTTTTGCACCACCCCTGAATCATTACTTTTTCAGTTTATAAATGTGATGGAATTTATGTTAGAAGGACTCTTTTAATGCATACATATTCAGGGCTGGAAATTGGTTTTAGAACTGGGGGTATGGTTAAATCTATCGATGCTATTAACCTCCTTCCCCCCACACACCCCAAAAAAACCTCATGTGTAGATCTCCACCTGTCATATAATTTCAAATGTGAAGCATTCAAAATAAATCAATATTACAAAAATCAGTTATAATAAATAAAAATAAACATATGTTATCACTTATCAGAACAAAACCAAATGGCTTTAGGTTTACAAAGAGGAATAAACATTTTTCAATAGAACATTTAAAAAATGATATTATTGAAACTGAAATACAATAAAACAATGTACCACAAACTTTTACATTCGGAATCATCATATCTCACTTTTTTTTTTTTTTATGACATGCAGTTTCTTCAGCACGTCACCTTCCCAGAAGAAGCCAAGACTTAACATAAACTTCTGGATTGAAGCGAGAAAGAGGTGGCCCAACCAAGTTCATGAAAAGTATGTTTGGTAGGTGTTCCACATTAAGACTTACACATTGTGGTGACATGGACAAATTAATTCCACTGAAACTCCTCACACTCTGCAGTTGAAATTGGTATTGAGTTAACTGCTTCAATTATTTTTTAAGATCCTCAAGTATCTTAATTCCTTTACTATCCTTAAATTCCTTAAAAGCTCTCAATGTACAGCTGCGGCCGCCTTTACCCTAGTGTGGCTGTAGCGGCGCAACTCTGATAACCGCGGGCAGATGCAGTATGTTTTTTTTTTGTCCGGAGTGTATTGCGATATTTTAGCGCTTGTAATATTAGCATTTTATTAGCGCTGTCTGCAATACTGCAATACTGTCTAAAAACTCAGGGGGGCATTCGCGAGCTGTTGTCTTCGAAGTCTAATACTTTAGCAGTTCAACCTACGTCAGTACACAATCTGCGTGTGCGCGCGCAGTAATTGTAAATTTGCATATTTATACATGCATGTGCAGTGCTGTATGTCTCATTTGAAAATTGTTGAAACGCATAGGCGTGTGCTGTAACAGTATCACATTTCGGCATATACAGCGCTCTCCCCTCGCTCGTCCCCACACTCACACAGGATAATTTACTGTACTGAACTGCAGTATTTCAACTTCTTATCTTATCTACAGTACAGTACACCTCTCCCACACCATTCCTTTAAATGTGTGTCTTTATGGTTTCAATCACATTCCTGCTTGATAGCTGATGATTACTGCGCATGCGTCTGGAAATTCACCACTGCTTGCTTGCGAAGTTCAAGAGTGAGTGACCAAAAAAAAAATATTTTTTTTTCTCCTCATTTTTTTAAAATTTTTCCACAAGCCTGCCTAAACCATCTTGATATTACGATATTCAATCCATGCGGAAGCTTTTGACTGCGACACTATGCGTTTGACTGCACATGGTTGATTTGTGTGCTTTTTATGTATTTGGGGGTGTAGGGATCAAATTATTATTATGACCTGCCTTTTGAAAATATGCCATTTCTTTGAACTGCAGTACAGCTAATCCTTCATGCAGCTGTACCCTGTACCCCCTCCCCCACGCACACACACAAGGCTCGCTCAAGGATTTGAACCTCTTATCGACAGACACCTCTCCAGAACCATTCCGTTTCTAAAGCTTGCCATTGTGTTTTTAATCGTCTGTCCCTAGCTGTCCCATCACCTCTGTGTGCCTGCGTGTAATCCTCTTTGGGATGGGATTTACAGTACATAGCTGATGATTACTGCGCATGCATCTGTAAGTTCACCACTGCTTGCTTGCGAAGTTCAAGAGTGAGTGACCAAAAAAAAAAAAAATTCTCCTTATTTTTTATTTGTATTTTCTCCACAAGTCTGCCTAAACCATCTTGATATTACGATATTCAATCTGTGCTGTAGCTTTTGACTGCGACACTGTGCGTTTGACTGCACATGGTTGATTTGTGTGCTTTTTATGTATTTGGGGGTGTAGGGATCAAATTATTATGATGACCTGCCTTTTGAAAATATGCCATTTCTTTGAACTGCAGTACAGCTAATCCTTCATGCAGCTGTACCCTGTACCCCCTCCCCCACGCACACACACAAGGCTCGCTCAAGGATTTGAACGTCTTATCGACAGACACCTCTCCAGAACCATTCCGTTTCTAAAGCTTGCCATTGTGTTTTTAATCGTCCGTCCCTAGCCGAGCATCATCTCTCTGAGACTGCGTACCTAATTTTCCTATTGTTGGCTTTGAGTCACCTCTCTGTAATCCTCTTTGGGAAAGGAGCTAGCTGATGATTACTGCGCATGACTCACCCATCCACCCCCCAACCCTTTGAGGCTTTGTTTACTGTAACGCTTTTGATAATCCCTTCTTGAATTTGATATGTAAATCTGATTTGCACAGCACTGTGAAATTGAGAGTTAAAAAAAACATTATCTGATTCATGTTGTTGATGCAGTAAATTACCACTTTTTGGTGTAGGTTTGTGTGTGTGTGTGTGGGGGGGGGGTTGCCAATGATTATGATTATCATGAATGTAAAGAAATATTTATTTTATTTTATCAGGAACAAAAAATACAAATATACAAATAATCATGAATAATACAAAATGCAGTCTTTATTCAGTTCTTCTGTCAGATGAAAATTGAGGGCCGGTGGATAATCATGAATAATGCACATTGATAATAATATTAATTAATAATATATAATATATAATATATATATATATATATATAATAATATAATTTTTTCCGTCTTTATCTTCTTCCTCATTCTGTGTACAGTACAGTAGTTCATTGAGAGAGGAGAGGTTTTGTGTACATCATGACTGCAGTTTAGATACTGTACACTTAACTGTACAAACAGTTCACAAACTTTACACGATACCCCCCCTCCCCCAGTCCATCCTTTTTTTCTGAAAAGACACGAAAACAAAAAATTAGTGCAGTTATGTGCATACTGTATTATGGCATTGTGTGCTGTATAGTACTGTCAAACTAGTCTATACTGGAACTACTGTATACTGTGATTACTGTTAAATACTTTGTAACCAGATGGCTGGTGCTGCTCTCTCAGGAAAGAAAAAAATTGAGCCGCTAGGTGCATACTGTATTATGGCATTGTGTACTGTATAGCTACTCCATATTGGACAACAGTATGCATTTAATACTGGAACTACTGTATACTGTGACTACTGTTAAATACTTTGTAACCAGATGGCTGGTGCTGCTCTCTCAGGGAAAAAAAATCTGTGCCATACTTACCTGTATCATACTGTACTTACAATACTACAGTACAGTACTGTACTACCTTCCTGATGTTTGCCCATTACGCGCGATCACAATGGGCAACATAGTCGCAAAATTGTCAATATATTTATTGCATCGTTCCACGTGAGTACATCGTTCCATAAACTCAGTATGACTTTTCGGATATGGTCCTTCAGCTGATGCCAGACAATTTTGATAGGATTGAAGTCTGGCGATCTGTCATTGGAGGGGAAAAAAAAGGACAATTAGTTAAAGAGATACAATACACAGTAAAAACAGTGGGAAAAAATGAGACACAGTTACCGCACTTACTCCGCTTGCGTCTTCACCCAGTTGATACCTCACTCAAGGATATGCGCTGTTGACGTGGTGTGCTTCGGATCGTTGTCCTGGTAGAAACGGTGACCATCCGGGAACTCACGTGTGATGTATTCCACAATCTCAGGCACAATTTTCTCTTGGAAGTAAGCTTTATTCATGATTCCTATAACAAGAAAAGAAAAGAGATCAAAAAACTGCACACTATTACAGTACAGTGCATAAGGCAAAAGCATGTGACATACATTTTACTGTACCTTCAAAGATGATGATTCATCCTGGTCCACGCCTAGAGATGGCACCCCACACATGCATCTTCACTGGGTGTTTTGGACGCGGCTTCATAGATATGCGACCTTTTTTGTGGAATGCAAAGGTGGCAAATCTCTCCAGCGAAACAGTAGACTCGTCAGTGAAGATGCAATCCTGGAAAGTTTCTCCGCTGTCGATCCATGCCTGGATCTTGTTAACGTCTTGTTAACATCTTAACGTCTTGTTAACGTCCCTTATCATAGGGTACGCTCTGTAATGACAAGGAATCATTTTATAGGTACAGTACAGTTTCTTAAACAACACTTTAACCTCCTGTACTGTCCAGTACTAACCTCACACGTCCATATTTCCATCCAATTCTGCGTCTCATCTTCTTTATGCTGGACTCGGATACAGTGAGATTGTGATTTTGCTGCAGAGTGTATTTGACCCTTAAGGCACTCTTCTCATCATTCTCTTCACTTATTTTGTCGACCAGAAGAGTTGTCTCCCTACAATGTACAGAAAAACAACAATCCGGTAAGTTACAGTGCAGTAGGCCACAAGTACAGCACATCATTTACTGTAAAAATAGTATAAAATGAGATAGATCTACACAATATATAGTTCAATTAATATGCAACAATATAAACAATAGATATACTGTATTATATACTGTAGTTATATAAATATACCGAAATAACTAGAAAATTAGATAGATCTACACAATATATAGTTCATTAATATGCAGCAATATAAACAATAGATATACTGTATTATATACTGTAGTTATATAAATATACCGAAATAACGATAAAATGAGATAGATCTACACAATATATAGTTCTATTAATATGCAGCAATATAAATAATAATAGATATACTGTATTATATAGTTATATAAATATACTTACGCGTTAGTTACCGTTGGTGTCCTCGTGCGTTGTTTTTTCCGTGTGCATGATAGCACACAGTGGTTGATGGCACAACGAGGCCAGAAGCAGCTAACAAGCATTGGATATCTGCAATTCGGTGTCCGCTAGTGTACATCTCCTTAATTCTCATGCTGAGATCCTTTGAAATCTTTTTAACAGGCATTGCTGCGAGTAGAAAGAAATACAAACACAAGAATTTATGTTCGATATTTAGTCTGTGTATTCAATGTGCAGTGAATCCACAAAATGGATGGTGTATTTATACGTTATTGACTCACATTAGAGTACGCCCACTTTCAACACCTGTACCTTGTCGCCATGCATAAAAGTTTACACACTTTGCATAGCCTCCCACTCGATGATCTGTATCTGAACTTGCCCTTGTCCAGATACTGCATTGTGCCATCTGCTTCCATGGATCAACCCCGATTCTACGGACGCAAGAAGCCACTCGCCTCTGCCGTGCCTATCACACAGAAAAAACGAAAGGCGGCAGCCGTTTCCAAGCCAAGGTCAAAGCGACAGGCTAAGGCCAATAAAGAAAACCTTCTGCTGACCCCAAAGGCTAAGGGTTTTAATACACGTAAGCCTTATTATGTCGAGAAGAAATTCGGTGATGTACACTCAACGCAAAACAAATGGCAGCCAGCCCATCGAACCCGCAGGCCACTTCTTCATTTATGCTTCGACGACTCTGCCGCCACTCTCCCGGAAATCTACAGCCCATCTTCTCCACTACTCGTCCACGACGCTGCCGCCGCTCTCCCGGAAACCCACAGCCCATCTTCGCCACTGCTTTTCGACGACGCTGCTGCTGGTGCCCCTGAAATCCACGGGTCACTTTCTCCATTACGCTTAGACGACTCTGCCGCTTCTCACCCGGAAATCCACAGGTCGCTTTCTCCATCCCTCTTCGACGACGCTGCCACTTCTCTCCCGGAAATCCACAGGCCACCTCCTCCATCCTTCTTTGACGATGCTGCCGCTTCTCTCCATGGAACCCCCATCTCATCCTCCGTAGCACCCATCCACCCAGATGTCCACAGCACGCCATGCACAAGAACCAGCTCGTTAGACCGCATGCTGAATGGGTTAAGTGTGGATATCCCCGGGAACTCTACTGTGCTGGTAAAGATAGATCTGCTTTTAGAGACCATGCTAAATATGGATCAACGGATGCAGAAGACGGATTAACGGATGGAGAAGATGGATCGATGGATGGAGAAGATAGAGACTGACATTTTTATTTTATTTATAAAAAAAATATTTTACCAGGAAGTAATACATTGAGAGTTACCTCTCGTTTTCAAGTATGTCCTGGGCACAGAGTAAAACAAAATAATACATGGTTACAAATACAGTTACATAAATGAACAAGGTATACATTATATACAAGACATTGCATGCACAGTTAAAGAAAATATATATTATGAGCGTATGAAACAGTTACAGACCAGATTAAAGTGTGAGACAGCCTTAGATTTGAAAGAACTTAAGCTGGTGGTGGATATGAGAGTCTCTGGTAGGTTGTTCCAGTTTTGAGGTGCACAGAAGGAGAAGGAGGAACGTCCGGATACTTTGTTGAGTCTTGGGACCATGAATAGTCTTTTGGAGTCTGATCTCAGGTGATAGGTACTGCATGTGGTAGGGGTGAGGAGCTTGTTCAGGTAGCTGGGTAGCTTGCCCAGAAAGTATTTGAGGGTGAGACAGGAAAGGTGAACTTTGCGCCTAGACTCTAGTGATGACCAATCTAGTTCTTTGAGCATTTCGCAGTGATGTGTGTTGTAGTTGCATTGGAGAACAAAACGACAAATTGAATTGTAGAGGGTGTCAAGTTTGCTAAGGTGGGTTTGAGGAGCCGAGCCATATACTATGTCTCCATAGTCAATAATTGGCATTAGCATCTGCTGTGCAATACGCTTTCTGACCAGGAGACTTAGGGAGGATTTGTTCCTGTAAAGTACCCCTAGTTTGGCATAGGTCTTGGTTGTCAGGGTATTAATGTGCATCCCGAATGTTAAGTGGGAGTCAAACCATAAGCCCAGGTATTTAAAACTAGTGACAGGTGTTAGGGTGGTTTTAGCGTTGGTTCTAATCAGGAGCTCAGTCACTGGAAGCTTTACAAATTTAGTCTTGGTCCCAAATACCATTGTTACCGTCTTGTCAGTGTTTAAAAACAGTTTGTTTTGGGAAATCCAGTTTTCGAGTCTCAAAAAGTCAGACTGAAGTATGTGTTGAAGGTCAGAGAGGCTATGGCTGTGTGCATACAGGATTGTGTCATCTGCATACATGTGTATTGAGGCTTCCTTACAAGCTGTGGGAAGATGATTAATGAACACTGAGAAGAGTAGGGGCCCCAGAACAGAGCCTTGCGGGACACCACAGGTGATATCCAGGGGGTTGGAGTTAGAGCCTGAGATGGACACATGTTGGGATCTTCCTGATAGGTAGGACTGAAACCAGTTTAAAGCATGTTTCCCTATTCCAGAGCTCTGGAGTTTGTTAAGCAGGATAACATGATCAACTGTGTCAAAAGCCTTTGCAAAATCTAGGAATACTGCACCAGTGAGTTGTCCCCGTTCCATTCCGCCCTGGATTTCATTGCAAACTTTTAGCAGGGTAGTTACGGTGGAGTGTTTGGGACGAAACCCAGACTGGAATTGGCTAGGGAAATTTGTCTTGGTGTAGAAATCGCTTAATTGGGAGTGGACACATTTTTCCATAACTTTGGATAGAATTGGGAGAAGTGAGATTGGCCTGTAGTTTGAGACAGTGTTTTTGTCCCCACTTTTGAAGATTGGGACAACTCTGGCAGTTTTCCAGGTCTTAGGGATATGGCCTGCAGACAGGATAGAGTTGACTATGGACGCAATTGGTTTGGCAATGGCTGGGGCACCAAGTCGTAGGAACCTAGATTGTAGTAAGTCGGGTCCACATTGGCTGCTTAGTTTTAGTTTGAGGAGCGCTTGTGTAATCTCCTCTTCAGATACTGGGCTAAATTGAAAATTGTGGGCAGTGTTGGGAGGGGGTGGGACTGTACGGATACTCCCAGGATGAGATTCATATTTGGGGTTTGTGCTGCGTTTCGCTAATAAGTTAGTGGCACACCCCACAAAGTAATCATTGAATGCATTTGCAATGTCAGTGGGGTTTGTCAGAGTAATATCCCCCTTAGTGATATTACTTGGTTGTTGATGGTTAGGAGGCTGGAATATATTGTTGAAAACCTTCCAGAAGTTAGCTGGGTTTGATGTATTTTGGTGGAGATTGTCAGAGTAATATTGTTCTTTTGCATACCTTGTTTGCCTTGTGCACACGTTCCTCAGGCATCTGTAGTGATTGAGATCCTTGGTAGTGCCAGTTACTTTGTAGCTTTTCCACAAGGCATCCCTGAACTGGTAGAGTGCTATAAGGTCAGGTGTAACCCATGGAAGGTGGGCCCCCCGTACCCTTATTTTGCGTAGTGGAGCATGGGTATCGCAGAGTTTTAAGAACTCGGATTGGAAATAGTCGAGCGCAGAATCAGGGTCGGGAATTAAATTGATTCTGTGCCATGGGCAGTTGGTAAGGTCATCCAGAAACTGTTGTGGGTTAAAGTTTTTAAATGTTCTAGTGAGGAGAACTTTAGGGCTTGAATGGGGCGGTTTAATTTTCCTTACACAGTACACTATTGCATGGTCACTGAAAATATCAGGAAGGATGCCAGAGGATTGGATTCTGCTGGGGTTTGAGGAGAGAATCCAGTCTAGCAAGGAATGGTTATGCGACTTCAGGTTTATTCGTGTGGGTTGGGAAATGAGTTGCGATAGGTTAAGTGACTTGAGTTGTATCTGGATTTTGTGGTTTTTAGGGTCAAGCCAATTGAAGTTGAAATCCCCTAGAACTAGCAGCTCACTCTTCTCATTCAGAGAGGAAATGGAGGCAAGAAATTGGGTGATATCAGTCAAGGATTGTAGAGGGGCTTTAGGGGGGCGGTAGATGCCAGCAAGCAAGATGGGCTTAGAAAAGGGGAGGCAGATTTTGCCAACTAGAATTTCAAAAGAGGGTGGACTTGGTGGGCAATGTAACAGTGTAAATTGTAAGGTGTCTGCAATATAAAATAACACCCCTCCTCCTCTCTTTGACCTATCTCTCCTAAAAATGGAGTATCCCTGAATGGCGATATTTGCATCAGGGGTTTTAGAGGATAGCCATGTTTCTGTAAGAACGATGGCTTTGGGTTTATGCATAAGGCACCATGCCCTTAGTTCATCCAGTTTGGGCAGCAGGCTCCGGATGTTTATATGGGCGACAGATAGCCCTTTTTGGTATTTAAAGGTGGAATTCTCAGGGGCATGGGACAGAGCTGAAATGGGAGGACCTGGGTTAGTTTCAATATCACCTGCTAGAGAGAGTAATAGTATGAGTAGAAATTTGGGTAGTTGTTTGCAAGTTGTAAATTTGTGGTGTTTTCCATTAGAGTGAGCAGTGTGGTTGGTGTGCTGGTTTTTAGAGTTCTCCACCAACATTCAGTAGATAGTGCAAGGCTTTTGAGTAGTCCAGGGTGTATTGTGATGTTGGGTGTGGGCAAGGATGGAGGAGTTTGTAGTGGATAGAGGGAGTAACATCTCCATGAGGCCAGGAGAAAGAAAAAAGTTAGAAGACATAGCAGGTTCATGATGCCAGAGGTAGGCAGTGCTGCAAGGAGCTGTTGTGATCAGAGTGAGTGTGTGCAGACTAAACAGCAGGGGTGGGCCTGTACCTTTTCAAGTGTTTTGCTGCATTGCAATGCTAGGGTCAATTCAGGGTTTCAGTGTTTTGTGCAGTCAGTTTTGGGAGAGGCTGCAGTGAAAGAAGTTGTAAAGGGGTGGGGGGTTAAACTATGCAGGCTAACAAGCATGGGATCATAGTGTGATCTGAATAGCTTACCGTTTGTTGTCTTGAGTAAAAGTGTGTGCAGTAGATCCAGTCCCCAGTCACCTCTAGTCAAACTGTCGTCTAACTGTTTTTATCACTTAAAAACCTCACTTTAAATGCCTCACTTTAAATGCAGTTCCTGCCCAATGCATAGCGGGGATACATAATTTGCTCGGTGTTCATGCCCCTGTATCCTCGATGCCGGAGCAGGAGGTTGGCATGGATGTGATGAATGGGACCTTCGACCACCTTCCAACACCAAGCGCACCCCCTCCACCAGAAGAATTTGTGTACATGTATGCCATTGAGGAGGAGGATAACATGACAACCCTGTCAAGACCACGCCAGGAGACAACACGGCGACCAAGACAGGAGGAAAGCTTCCTCCCAGACAACCTACCCTCGCCCGCCGCCACAAGCACACCCGCTCACAGAAGAACACCCGCTTCCAGAACCCAACCTACATACGCTTGCATCGATACGGTGCCTGACATCATCCTGCACGAGCTGCCACCGGCACTCACGGAGAAGTATAAGGTGATGAGTGCTGGTTTACCCCAGAAGTATGCCATGTTAATTTTTAAGCACCACGTGTCCTACCTGGTGTACTGCGGGTGGGTCTACACGAAGGAAACTACGAAGGAAATCGCAAATAAAGGGTGCTTCCTGAAAATTTAAGAAGGACTATTGTGGAGGAATTGCGGCGCTATTTTTCAATTTCAGATCCTTTAATGAAAATCGGTCGAGACTCCATTAATGGCATTTTGCGCCATACAAGGCATCGGCCCTGGAAGGACAATCTGGTGGGGATCGAATTTGCGTGACTGTTCAACTGTTGTTTTACTTTAATTAAGGAGATGTTGCGTTTTCTTATATTTTATGAATAAAGATTTTTTTTAATAACACCATACTGTAGTGCTGTACATGTTTTGACTTTCTCTACTTTAATAAAGGAGATGTTGCGTGTTTTAACTTGCATTAATAAAGAAATGTTTTTCCTTACTGTACACAGGAATTGCACAATTCCAGTCCACGAGGGCTGCAAACAGGCCCGGTTTTCAAGGTTATCCTTAAAACCGGGGCTGTTTGCGGCCCTCAAGGACTGGAGTTGTGCATGCCCGACTGACTGTTCTGTACACCATCCTACTGTAAATGTTTTGACTTTCTGTACTTTAATAAAGATGTTGCATTTTTTAAATTTTATGAATAAAGAATTTTTTTTAATAACACCATAATGTTGTGCTGTACATGTTTTGACTTTCTGTACTTTAATAAAGGAGATGTTGCATGTTTTAACTTGTATTAATAAAGAAATGTTTTTCCTTACTGTACACAGGACCTGCACAATTCCAGTCCCCGAGGGCCGCAAACAGGCCCGTTTTTCAAGGTTATCCTCAAAACCAGGGCTGTTTGCGGCCCTCGAGGACTGGATTTGTGCAGGCCTGACTGATTGTTCTGTACACCATCCTACTATAAATGTTTTGACTTTCTGTACATAAATGTTTTCACTAGCAGTAAGCCATACACCTGTTGATGTTTTGAATTGCTGTACACTTAAAATGTTTTTACATTGTATTTGTAAATAAATGTTTTTGTACTTACTCCACCAATAAAAGAAAATGTTGATTTGTTTTAAATTGTTCCATTGTCTCCTTTTATACTGTAACAAAATATAGTGTTTCTAGAACATACTGTTCAGTACTGTCCAGGCATACTGTACATACTGCTGCGGCAGAGTTTATTCGAGCATTTGCCCGTTCTCTGCCGCAGCAGTAGCCTGGCGCGCGCCCGAGAGTGACGGGCGCGCGCCGAAGCAGCGGAAGAGCGCCCTCCGATCGGGGCGCTCTCCCTACCGCTGCCGGGTCCGCCGGGTCCCCCGGAACCCCCTGCCGCTGTCCCGCGATCGCGGGACACCAGGGCTCCCTCGGGGAGCCCCTGGATGCGCGTGCAGGGGGCGCACGCTCCCGAAGACGCGTGACCGCGCGTCTATGACGCGCGGCACGCCGAGGGGCGGCCACTAGCAAGCCGGGAGATTTCCCGGCTTGCGGTACCGACCACACTCGAATAAAGTGTGTCGGTACTGTATACTATAGGCATGCTCAGTACTGTACATCACAAGAGTATTAAAACAATACATGCTGTACGGGTATAGAATACACATATGTACTGGAATACATGTAGAATAAATGCATACTTTTTATTTTTCGGGTTTATTATACAGTATATATAAAAAAAAGTATTGTATACGGTCTGAAAACAACAGCATACTGTTTCAGGTTTTCTATGAAGCTCTCAGTTACAGTATTCTATCCTAATCAATAACAACGGCCACTAAACCACTAAACTGTAGACTTTTTTTTGTTCCTGAGAAAAGAAAACTTTGTCATCTCATGCGGAAAACGGCAAATGGAGGGATTTCGATGGATAATATCGCTTTGTGTTGTTATTGATCCTAATCAATAACAACGGACACTAAACCACTAAACTGTAGACTCCGGTGCGTGTTTTTTTTTAAATCAGATTCAGTAATGTGCATGCATTGTAACACAAAGCGATATTATCCATCGAAATCCCTCCATTTGCCATTTTCCGCATGAGATGACAAAGTTTACTTTTCTGAGGAACAAAAAAAAAAGTAAAAGTTTTACTGTAACGGTCAGTCCCCTAAAGAAGTTCCCACAGTCAGTCCCACCAATAATTTTCTCGGGGGGGCGTCTCCTGTTCACATTCGCATGCGCCTACCGTCGATGTGATGACACGCATATGCGTTTCAAGAAGGTTCCAATGCGCATGCACAAACGGAGCAGGAAGAACCCAGGACAAAAAAATGATTAAAAGGGCACTTTAATGTGGCAAAAGACCCATCCAATGCATTCCTTGAAAAAGAACGCTGCGACGTTCGAAATGCATTGGATGGGTCTTTTGCCACATTAAAGTGCCCTTTTAATCATTTTTTTGTCCTGGGTTCTTCCTGCTCCGTTTGTGCTGGTGCGCTTTTTGGTCTCCCTTTTCCCTGTATTGCATTGAGTAGCTGCACAGCCTGCCTGCCTGCCCTACCAGGATGTGAGTACTTGTATATTTTTCAGGGGAACCTGCCAATGAGACTGATGGTGAGTGGGTTGCACCACACACCACCTGTCTTCAGGAGGATAGTACCCATTATATGACACAATAGGTACTATATCAATTGTTAGTACCCTGGTACAGTGGTCTGGCTTATTATCATTTTGAGATATACCTGCATTTGAGCGCTTCAGCTATTTTCCATATTCCAATGCGCATGCGCCTAGCTTTTCATCAATTGTGCAGTATCTACTGTAGAAGCTGCTCAGCCAATGATATTGCTTACAGGAGAATTGCTTGACTTTTGAATCGCATTGATAGTGATATTTCAAAAACATAATAAAATATGGCAACATTACTCACCATAGACTTTGCCTATCAGCTGGCGCCGAGCCACTGCAAGTCCCGTATTCTTGATCATACACGTCGTTGACAGGTGACAGCGGGACTACTATACCTGTAGTCAGCTGATGAGGCTGGAAATCGCTTAGGTACATGCAAGCTTGCTCGAATCTGTACGCAAAATCCGGCTCAGGCTGCAGGTATCCGGGCGGGGACAGACAGCAAGGGTTGCCGGTTACCAGGTTTTCACTGACGGTCAGACTGTTATTGGAAGCTGCCGCTGTCGCATTGCTTGCCAGCGACTGACGTTTCTTAGTTGGTTTTAACACGACCTTTCGCTTTTTGCAGTCTCCATGATCATAGATACGGGAAAAATCCGGTGATACACACCAATACCCTCCAATAACATCGGGGTCAATACGAAAAAAAACATGGATCACTACATAACTTTTTCCTTATTGCACGCTTCCACACATGAGCATCTGGTGAAAAATTTGTAAAAGTCATAGTTTTCGATAAAATACTGATAAATTTGAACAACTGTTGCCATCTTATCATCTGTTGCATTAATCGCGGCCCATATTAAATAAGCGTACGTTCTGTCGGGTTTTTGGAACACGGACTGCAGTTGTGCACTCATGGCGGGACTCTCAGGACATTAACTAGACCAGAAACTGTGCTTGTCTTTTTTTAATATGAAAAGCCTAAATTGATACATTATTGTAACTTCTTCAGTCCCAAGGCCAATTTACAATGGACCACTGTGGTATTCTTTTAAACACCTGCAAGTCGACACATTACTGAAGCGCATGCGCATTACAATTCATGAATATCTGAATCTGGCGGATACGCGAACAATTGCAACCAATTAAATCCGAACCATTATCAATAAACACATCAATCGCGCATCAACCGCGGGTGTGAATGCAACATGAATGCGGTATAAATGCGGTCAGAATGCGGCATGAAAGTGGTGAAGTGCAGTGAAGTGCGTGGCATTCGGAAAAAAATCCCAAATAATCCTGAGATGTTGGAGAATAAAAGGGGGTCGCGGCTGTAAGTATTCCATGCAATCCAAATTTCTCGGCCAATTCTTCTATTTCATTGTCCCCATCTGTAAAATTCGAATTCTGTGCCCAATCTTCAATGCAATGGTATCGAGATTGTCTGCTTAGTGTTTGATACTTTTCTTTGCATACTGATGCCAGAGTTAATAGCATGGATTTCATATTGTTAATCAAACTTTTTAGAAATTGGTTCCTGTTGATGGTGGGAACTTTACCAACATGAAGTAAAACATTACCAAACTTCATTTTTCCAACCGCTTCTTTTGCTTTGATGTAGAACTTGCCTGGTTCTTCGTTCTGACATTGTAAAACCATTAACATTCTATTTATTTCTGAGTGAGCCTCATGCAAAGTACATTGTTGACTTTGTAAATCCAAAGAAAAATTAGAAAGCGGCGACATCAAGGAACAGCAGCAGCGGTCCTGTGGCGGTGGCAGCATCGGAAGTGTCTTCAGCCGGCGTGGGACATCAAGAATCTATTCTACAGCCCAACAGCAGATAAGCAGTGTGTGTGAGCCGCCGGGGAACCATGTGACCAGAGCAGGAGCGTTCCTATTGGACAGCCGTCTGTCCAATAGAAACGCTCCTGCTCCTGCTCCAGTCACATCGTTCCCTGGCGGCTCGGACACACACACTGCATAATAAAAATCCATAAGGTCTAATATGCATAGCCATAGAAGCCCCTCCAAATAATTGGAGAGGCAGTAATAGAACCAACCAACTGGCTAAGAGAGAACTTTATTGGATCTACAGTATAAGCTAAAAACGTTTGCATCGAAGGGATTGATTGTCGACTTCAGCATAAATGCTTTCCTGACTGAATGATTTTTTTACATTCTAATAAACGAGTTTAATGCATTAAGTCTAGAATTTGGATTTTATTATCATCTGGTGTCGCACTGATATCTTCCTTCTGCATAGTTTACGATTACTTTGTATGTTCTGTTTTTTCCTGTTGTTTTGTATTTTTATATCATTTATAAGTTTAATATTAATAACATTTATTCAAATTTAATTTATTATATCATTAATTATTATATTAATTTTATATATTTCATTTAATTTGAAATAGAAATATTTAATGTCAGAGAACAGGTAATATACAACTACAGCTCAAACCCATTATAGCGCGATCCGCTACAACGCGGATCCGCTTAAACCACGGTCTAAGCGTGGTTCCTGTTTTTGTTAAAACTTTTGTAAAAAGTTTTGGCAAACTTTAATAACGCATCACGGGTACCTTCTGTGAGATAGTTAGTAGAATAGGCCCCATTGTTGGATTTTGCTAGAAAAGACCGCTAAAAAGAGTCACAATACAGGTTACAGAGAAGGTAGGAGAAAGCCCATTCAGCTGGGTTTTTTTTTCTATAAGGAGAACACCCAAATCCAGAGTTTTAACAAAAACAGTGTTGTCATATTGTTGGTTTATAAAATGTATAGTTCTTACATCTCACAGAAACCTAAAGTTTCCCTTTGTAGACTGATACTATTTGTAGATTAAAACTATGGATAACAGGGAATCATATTTTCAGCACCTTTGATAACACCAGTCTAATTGAAGTAATACCCTAAATGTCAATGATTACATGTGTGATTCATTCTCTCTCTCTCTCTCTCTCTCTCTCTCTCTCTCTCTCTCTCTCTCTCTCTCTCTCTCTCCCGTCCCTCTCTCTCTCTCCCTCTCTCTCCCTCTCTCTCCCTCTCTCCCCATGACATTAGAATGCCGTCCGCAGCTTGAGACACCCCTGACGAAGTGACATCACGGTCACGAAATGTGTAGGGTCGAGACTAGCAGTCACCCGTCCATGAGGCAGAGAGAGGGGGGATTTCTGTAGCAGTGCCGACGTCATCGGGGAGGTAGTTCACTCTGGTTGCGGACGCAAAGGGATAGAGTGTTTCAACATACCTTGGCAGTCTGTTTAAGATCCCGGACTCTCAAGCTGCAGACGGCATTCTATTGTCATGGGCAAAGACATGCCACAATGTGAGTGCTATATGTCTTGTGTCTGTTTTTTAAATAAACAATTGTTATCTTTTGGTATTGCGCAATGTGTATCTGTCTATTCCATGGACATTGATCGAGTTGGAAGTTCCATTGAAGAACCTGGTGTGGGGGCAACAGTCGATTAAAGACACAAAGATACCAATTGAAGCACTGTATTTTTATTATTGCTGTAAGTAGGCATTTTATGGGGGTTAATCAAACACCCTAAGTATAAGAAGTTACTGCGCAATGGTCTTCTTTCTCTCTCTACTTGCAGTGTTGTAACATCGTAGAGGAGTTTAACCATCATCAAGATTTCCACTGTGACTGGACTATTATACTTACCGGCCAAGAAGTGGTAGATATTCTCCTCACCTGCGCCAAAGACTTTGTGATCTCTTTTTTCTCATAAGAAACGCAAAACTGACAAAGAAACATAGAATAAACTACCATGCACCTGTCAGGACCGCACCTATGGTTCCCGCGCCGTCCTACTTACCGGCATCCGTGTCCTGCCATGGCGGCCCACGCGTCCGCACCTCCCGCTCTTCCACTGGCTCAAGTTACGTCGGGTCCCGTGTCCCTACCACACGTGCATCTCGGTGCGTCACACTCCAATCTCGGGCGAGCGCGCAGTACGCACATGCACCATTTAAAGGGACCAACACCTGCTTTAATGCCTGCACTAATCTCAGGTGGGCTACACCCTGCCTCGGCCTATCACCGGTCAACGTATGTCTGAACACTCCTCCTCTCCTCCCTCTCATTGGCTCCCTCCGGTATCTAGGGTCACTCTGCCCTTTGGTTGTTGCTGAGCATAAACCTTCATATGCACCGTGCTCATTTGCAGCCTGAGTACCTGTTCTTGTTGGTATCCGGATTCCTGTTGTGACCCTGCTTGTGTCTGACCTGTCTCTTCTTGTTTCCCTGGACCACTGCTTGTTTAATGGACCTCTACCTTCTCTACCCCCCGACCACGGCTTAAGGACCTCGACCATTCTACGCTCTCTACTCCACAACTACAGCTTATGGACTTCGACCATTCTACACTCTCCAACCCCAGACCATAGACAAGTAACCGTTACGCTCTCCACTCTCCTACCCTGGCCCAGCTACACGTTCACGACCCTGCAATCCGGACCCATCCCTGTGGCTTAGAGCAGTGGTTATATATCTTCCCCCTTCAGCCCCGTGGTCCAGTCCAGGTTGTAGTGAGCATCCGTGACAGCACCATTGAATAAATAACTCAATTATGTTTTACATACATTTCTTGCAAAATATGACAGTTTTGTGGTACTGTAAATCAATTTATTTTTGAGAGAATAGAAAAAAAACCCATATAAAACCCGAGTACAAACCTGATGGAAAAGAAACGACTATTTTTAAGTTATAAATGACAAGCACCAACCACATAGGCAATTTGTATAGAGTGATCAAAGTTCATGGAAAGAGTTTAACTATTAATCATGCAGTCCATAATTCTCTCACCACAATCTTTCATTTGAGAATTTCCTGTTTCAACAATCTATTTAAGGTCTAACTATTTATTCATCTAGTTCTCTTTCCTGCATCTTCCTGCTAAATTAGACTTACACACACACACATACATACACACACATACAGTACATACACATATACACAAACACACACACACACATATACACACATACATACACACACACATACACACATACATATACACAGTGTTCGACAATTATAACTACACGCCCGTGGCGAGTGGATTTAGGCCGCTGGCGAGCCGTGCTGCGACACTAGGAATTCCCCATGCAATTTTCCCTGCTCACACTATGTGAGCCCATTATTTGTCTCCTTCTGTACCTGCAATGGTACATGACGCTCGTGATGTCATGACGTCACGCAGCGTCAAGGAGCTGAGGCGCACGAGCTGAGCCACCATTGGAGCCTGGCGCTGGCATGTCCCATCTGCCGCCCCCGCGTGTCCCATCTCCCGCCCGGCTGGCCGCATTTTCCATCTCCCGCCCACATCTCCCTTCTCCCGCCTGCATCTCCCACCCGACTGGCCGCATCTCCCGCCCGCATCTCCCACCCTGCCGCATCTCCTGCCCACATCTCCCGCCTGCATCTCCCACCCCGCTGGCCGCATCTTCCGCCCGACCTCCCTCACCTCACACCCGGCTGCCCGACCGCACTCACCTCAGACCTGGCTTCCTGGCCTCACACACCTCCCGCCCGACCTACCGCACCGGCTGCCCGACCAACAGCACCTCCCGCCTGGCTGGATGAACTGCTGCACAGGTGGACCCCTCCTTTCAATGAATACCCTGTCTGTGTGTGTCTGTGTGTGTGTGTGTGTGTGTGTGTGTGTGAGTGTGTCTCTGTGTGAGTGTGTGTCTCTGTGTGAGTGTGTGTCTCTCTGTGAGTGTGTGTCTCTGTATTTCTCGGTGTGTGAGTGTGTCTCGGTGTGTGAGTGTGTCTCTGTGTGTGAGTGTGTCTCTGTGTGTGAGTGTGTCTCTTTGTGTGAGTGTGTCTCTGTGTGTGAGTGTGTCTCTTTGTGTGAGTGTGTCTCTGTGTGTGTGTGTGTCTCTGTGTGTGTGTCTCTGTGTGTGTGTGTCTCTGTGTGTGAGTGTCTCTGAGTGTGAGTGTGAGTGTCTCTGAGTGTGAGTGTCTCTGAGTGTGTGTGTCTGAGTGTGTCTGTCTGTGTCTGTGAGTGTGTCTGTCTGTGTGAGTGTGTCTCTGTGTGTGAGTGTGTCTCTGTGTGTCTGTGTGAGTGTGTCTCTGTGTGTGTGTGTGTGTCTCTGTGTGTGTGTCTGTCTCCCTGTCGCCCTCTCCCTGTCGCCCTCTCCCTGTCGCCCTCTCCCTGTCTCCGTCTGTCTCCCTCTCCCTGTCTCCGTCTGTCTCCCTCTCCCTGTCTCCGTGTGTCTCCCTCTCCCTGTCTCTCTGTCTCCCTCTCCCTGTCTCTCTGTCTCCATCTGTCTCCCTCTCCCTGTTTCTCTGTCTCCGTCTGTCTCCCTCTCCCTGTCTCTCTGTCTCCGTCCGTCTCCCTCTCCCTGTCTCTTTGTCTCCGTCTGTCTCCCTCTCCCTGTCTCTCTGTCTCCGTCTGTCTCTCTCTCCCTGTCTCTCTGTCTATGTCTGTCTCCCTCTCCCCATCTCTCTGTCTCCGTTTGTCTCCCTCTCCCTGTCTCTCTGTCTCAGTCTGTCTCAGTCTGTCTCCCTCTCCCTGTCTCTCTGTCTCTGTGTGTCACTCTCCGTCTCACCCACTCTCCCTCTCACCCACTCTCTCTCTCTCTCACTCTCACCCACTCTCTCTCTCTCACCCACCCACTCTCTCTCTCTCTCTCTCTCTCTCTCTCTCTCTCTCTCTCTCTCTCTCTCTCTCTCTCTCTCTCTCTCTCTCTCACCCACTCTCTCTCACCCTCTGTCTCTCACTCACCCACTCTCTCTCTCACCCACTCTCTCTCTCTCTCTCACCCTCTGTCTCTCACTCACTCACTCACTCACTCACTCACTCTCTCTCTCTCTCTGGATATCTTATTTAACCTATATATCTTAACTGTCCTATACTACACCAAAATAACCTATACTGCTTTCTTCCAGATCTGACTCAAGCTTCACACGGAAGACATCGGAATCCCCCCTAACCCAGAAGACAGGTAGGGAACACATCCCCTCCAATGTATAACATTGCGGGAATGAGGGTACCTGGACATTGAGGGACTGCGGATCAAGTAAGATCCCAGGCGGGATTGCTGCTTTAGATATTGTGAAGCGGGGAAGTCCAGACACTGGTTAAGGGGTTCAGGAAACTAGTCATTCACATCTGGCTTTTATTTCTAGATCCGACATTTACACACACACACACACACACACACACACACACACACACACACACACACACACACACACACACACACACACACACACACACACACACACACACACACACACACACACACACACACACACACACACACACACACACACACACACACACACACACACGTAACAAGGAGTAATTGTAGTATTATGTAATACAATAAATACATTTATGTCAAAAACGAATGTTGTTCTGACTAGGAATTTATTAAATGTACTGTATTTTATTCATATATTTTATTTTAAAGCGGGGTTGGGGGCGGGACTAGGGGCCGGGGCGGGGTTGGGGGCGGGACTAGGTGGCGAATAGATTTTTATTTTTATTCTAGATAATATAAAGATATATGATAATATATATCAAGCCCTCTTTGCTACTTAGAAGTATCATTTCGATAACCTGTCTTTCCCTGTCTGATATGTCTCCTTCTATACGGGTTGTATGACCTTCCCTTCCGCTGTGATGTAAAAAAAGAAGAGGAGGCGGTATAGGATGAAGGAAAACACAGGTGTACATTTCTATTGGCCTCATCCTCTGTTTCTGCATCTGACGACTCATCATCTGTTGTTGATACATATGTCTGTCTGCCTCTTGTTCTTTTCTCTCCTGGGACTCTCCAAAAATAAACAAGATTAGTAGCATACTCTAAGGAATCTCTTGAGAATGTATTCCTTTTTCCTTCCATCAGATTTTTTTCAAATTTATCCAACTCTTGCGTACATGTTTTTACAAATAGCTTCCACTCTTTTTGAATTTCTGGACCAGATAAATCCAATTTCAATTGTACAATCTCGCGTTTAGTTTGTTCTAGCACAATTTGATCATGTTCAATAATTAATCCCAGAAGTTCTAAGGAACATCTATTAAGTATGGTTTCCCATTTAGTTCTAAATGTATAGTTACTCTCCCATGTTGGTAAAACTTTCATGCGCAATTCCCTAGGGATCATCTCAGCTTTAACATAATGCAAATATTCCACCAGGTTTTACTCTGTCTAAATAATGTTGTTTTCATTTGGTCAAATGTATCCGTCATAGTAGGTGTCAATACAGTCGTCTGTGCTTGATGTGGATCTCTAGAAAATATATTTCCCATATTAGTCTTCCATTTCTTTTCAAGGACGTCAAAATCTAAAATATTAGTCTGAATCTCCATTATATATCTGTGGTAACCCAGAATTTTTTTAAAATAATTCATTCTGTGTTTAGTAAAGGTAAAATACCAATTAAATGTATATGGGAGTGCTGCTCTCAAGAGAGTACTGCAAAAACCAGCAACATAAGTAAATAAGAACAGGGGACTCAAGGCAGCATTGACCATTGATTGCATATTTAATACATTTTGTATTTTTCTTCTACCCGCCCGGAGTGCCCCGTTATGGAGTTTCTGTGAATCTTGTCTTTTTAAGATTTGCTTTCTTTTCTGGTTCTATATATTTACTTACTCTAGGAAGCACCACCTGTATTTTATAGGTTAGGGTATGGTTTTGTTATCAATTTGGTAGTAGTGGGGAGGAGAGGGAGAGGGAGTGGCTCAGTGAGTAAAGACACTGACTGGCACAGAGTTTGAAGCAGGGGAACCTGGTTCAATTCCTGGTGTCAGCTCCTTGTGACCTTGGGCAAGTCACTTTATCTCCTTGTGCCTCAGGCACCAAAAACATAGATTGTAAGCTCCACAGGGCAGGGACCTGTGCCTGCAAAATGTCTCTGTAAAGTGCTGCGTACAACTATCAGCGCTATACAAGAACATGCTATTATTATTGTTAGTGCTGCCTTTAGTCCCCTGTTCTCACTTTTGCAAACTAAATTACCTACTTGTTTACATACTTGTTTTTATGTTATTGTAGTTTGCAATAACAAGTCTTATCATTAAAATGTGCATACAACAACAAGTCTTATCACTAAAATGTGCGTCACTCCTTCGTTTCAAGTTGTCCTTGATACCAATAACATTGTATCTTACTAGTTTCAAACTGCCCACAAGGTTCCTTATGAGTGTTGAATATATATTGATTGCTATCCTAGATAATATACAGTATATAGGTATATGATAATATATATATCACTTACTGTATATGGCTAGATCTGCCATATAAGGGCACTGGACAGGGGAGAAACCGATCGAGCCACTCATCTATAATTATTACGTGCTTAATACTTCTGTGACTTATGTAAGTGCGATACTGTGATCAATATAGATGTGATTTTATACAGTTACACTATTTGTGCTATTTTTCTCACCGAGGACACATCACATAGTGACCATCTACTGTATACCAAGACCCTTGATAGAGAAGTACCTCAACTTTATTGTGCAAACCACACACACAGTGGGAAAGGCTTTTTTAGATCCTGAAAAGGGTGAGTTTCCATTTGCCAGATATCCTAGATTTAAAACAGTGGGAAGCTGATTACACTGTGTAGCCTTTTATCTTTATTATCATGGTGACACCTGCGCTCCCCAAAGTTCCGAACCAAATATAAGGGCACTGGCATCACTGAACTGACTACAAATCCCAGGACTTGCTGGTTGCAGTTTCTGACCGAGCTGGGACAGTGCTGATGCAAGGAGCCTGAGTAAAGTTTAGCTAGCGATTATCACAGCAGGGGGTTTCCATTCAAAGCAGTAACCCCTGCAGTGATAATCTTAGATGTAGCCCACTTTACTGTCCTGGTCGGTCGCTGATGCTTGCGGTTGGGGTACGATTACATCTTCACAAGCAGTTGTGGTGCCAGAAACAGTAAAGTTGGCTACATCTGTATGAAAAATAATTAATTACTTGCTCGATAGGTGGTGCTAGCAGGATTATATTAATAAAAATAAAAATAAATATATATAAAAAGAAAAAAGGTACATATATAATTTGAATTCACCAATTGTTTAATTTCATGTATATTTTTCCCCCCGATCTCCAGAACTAGGTGGATACCAATCCTCCTGCATCACCCCTCCTGCAGCCATGCACATATTGCTTACATCTTTCTGTAATGCAGACTGAAGAGCTTTGTCCCAATATATAATGATTGTAGATCATTTTTTTCAAATCAGACATAGTACCACTACATTATTTGGACACTTACAAGAGATTCACTAAGTGCAGTGCCCAAGCAATTTCACAACGGTTTTTGTTTCAAAAATATTTTTGTTCAGCACAAAAATGTGAAGGGGAATTTCAAGAAATAATGAACTCATGATAATGGAAGCATTCCCAGACAATGATGATTCAGGAACAAAAGAAAGATACCTGGTGGAATTTTAGAACCATATTGTATCTGTATCTATATACTCTAACTTTGAATGAATGGAAGAAACATATCTAACTGGCCTAACAGTAATGTTAAGATGTATTCTTCGTATTTATTTTTTTTTTTTTTTATAAAATATTTAACCAGGAAGTAATAGATTGAGAGTTACCTCTTGTTTTCAAGTATGTCCTGGGCACAGAGTAAGACAAATAATACAAGGTTACAAATACAGTTACATAAATGAACAGGGTATACATTATATACAAGATATTGCGTGCACAGTTAAAGAAAATATATGTTATGGGCGTACTGCTGCGGCAGAGTTTATTCGAGCATTTGCCCGTTCTCTGCCGCAGCAGTAGCCTGGCGCGCGCCCGAGAGTGACGGGCGCGCGCCGAAGCAGCGGAAGAGCGCCCTCCGATCGGGGCGCTCTCCCTACCGCTGCCGGGTCCGCCGGGTCCCCCGGAACCCCCTGCCGCTGTCCCGCGATCGCGGGACACCAGGGCTCCCTCGGGGAGCCCCTGGACGCGCGTGCAGGGGGCGCACGCTCCCGAAGACGCGTGACCGCGCGCACGCCGAGGGGCGGCCACTAGCAAGCCGGGAGATTTCCCGGCTTGCGGTACCGACCACACTCGAATAAAGTGTGTCGGTACTGTATGAAACAGTTACAGACCAGATTAAAATGTGAGACAGCCTTAGATTTGAAAGAACTTAAACTGGTGGTGGATGTGAGAGTCTCTGGTAGGTTGTTCCAGTTTAGGGGTGCACGGTAGGAGAAGGAGGAACGGCCGGATACTTTGTTGAGCCTTGGGACCATGAACAGTCTTTTGGAGTTTGATCTCAGGTGATGAGTGCTGCAAGTGGTAGGGGTGAGGAGCTTGTTCAGATAGCTGGGTAGCTTGCCCATGACGAATTTAAAGGCAAGACAGGAAAGGTGAACTTTGCGCCTAGACTCTAGTGATGACCAATCTAGTTCTTTGAGCATTTCACAGTAATGTGTGTTGTAGTTGCATTGGAGAACAAAACGACAAATTGAATTGTAGAGGGTGTCAAGTTTGCTAAGGTGGGTTTGAGGTGCCGAGCCATATACTATGTCTCCATAGTCAATAATTGGCATTAGCATCTGCTGTGCGATACGCTTTCTGACCAGGAGACTTAGGGAGGATTTGTTCCTGTAAAGTACCCCTAGTTTGGCATAGGTCTTAGTTGTCAGGGTATCAATGTGCATTCCGAATGTTAAGTGGGAGTCAAACCATAAGCCCAGGTATTTAAAACTAGTAACAGGAGTTAGGGTGGTGTTGGCGTTGGTTCTAATCTGGAGCTCAGTCGCTGGAAGCTTTAAAAATTTAGTCTTGGTCCCAAATACCATTGTTACAGTCTTGTCAGTGTTTAAAAACAGTTTTTTTTTGGGAAATCCAGTTTTCGAGTCTCAAAAAGTCAGACTGAAGTATATGTTGAAGGTCAGAGAGGCTTTGGCTGTGTGCATGTAGGATTGTGTCGTCTGCATACATGTGTATTGAGGCTTCCTTACAAGCTGTGGGAAGATCATTAATGAACACTGAGAAGAGTAGGGGCCCCAGAACAGAGCCTTGCGGGACACCACAGGTGATCTCCAGGGGGTACGAGTTAAAGCCTGAGATGGACACATGTTGGGATCTTCCTGATAGGTAGGAATGAATCCAGTTTAAAGCATGCTTCCCTTTTCCAGAGCTCTGGAGTTTGTTAAGCAGGATAGCATGATCAACTGTGTCAAAAGCCTTTGCAAAATCTAGGAATACTGCACCAGTGAGTTGTCCCCGTTCCATTCCACACTGGATTTCATTGCAAACTTTTAGCAGGGTAGTTACGGTGGAGTGTTTGGGACGAAAGCCAGATTGCAATTGGCTAGGGAAATTTGTCTTGGTGTAGAAATCGCTTAATTGGGAGTGGACACATTTTTCCATTACTTTGGATAGAATTGGGAGAAGTGAGATTGGCCTGTAGTTTGAGACAGTGTTTTTGTCCCCACTTTTGAAGATTGGGACAACTCTGGCAGTTTTCCAAGTCTTAGGGATATGGCCTGCAGACAGAATAGAGTTGACTATGGAAGCAATTGATTTGGCAATGGCTGGAGCACCAAGTCGTAGGAACCTAGATTGTAGTAAGTCAGGTCCGCATTGGCTGCTTAGTTTTAGTTTGAGGAGCGCTTGTATAATCTCCTCTTCAGATACTGGGCCAAATTGAAAATTGTGGGCAGTGTTGGGAGGCGGTGAGGCAATGTGTGTACTCCCAGTGTGAGATTCAGATTTGTGGTTTGGGCTGCGTTTCGCTAATAAGTTAGTACACTACCGACACACTTTATTGAAGTGTGGTCGGTACCGCAAGCCGGGAAATCTCCCGGCTTGCTAGTGGCCGCCCCTCGGCGTGCCGCGCGTCATAGACGCGCGGTCACGCGTCATCGGGAGCGTGCGCCCGCTGCACGCGTGTCCAGGGGCTCCCCGAGGGAGCCCTGGTGTCCCGCGATCGCGGGACAGCGGCAGGGGGTTCCGGGGGACCCGGCGGACCCGGCAGCGGTAGGGAGAGCGCCCCGATCGGAGGGCGCTCTTCCGCTGCTTCGGCGTGCGCCCGTCACACTCGGGCGCGCGCCAGGCTACTGCTGCGGCACAGAACGGGCAAATGCTCGAATAAACTGTGCCGCAGCAGTAGCACACCCCACAAAGTAATCATTGAATGCATTTGCAATGTCAGTGGGGTTTGTCAGAGTAATATCCCCCTTAGTGATATTACTTGGTTGTTGATGGTTAGGAGGCTGGAATATATTGTAGATAACCTTCCAGAAGTTAGCTGGGTTTGATGTATTTTGGTGGAGATTGTCAGAGTAATATTGTGCTTTTGCGTGCCTTGTTTGCCTTGTGCACATATTCCGCATGCATCTGTAGTGATTGAGATCCTTGGTAGTGCCAGTTACTTTGTAGCTTTTCCACAAGGTATCCCTGAGCTGGTAGAGTGCAATAAGGTCAGTTGTAACCCATGGAAGGTGGGCCCCCCGTACCCTTATTTTGCGTAGTGGAGCATGGGTATCGCAGAGTTTTAAGAACTCTGATTGGAAATAGTCGAGCGCAGAATCAGGGTCGGGAATTAAATTGATTCTGTGCCATGGGCAGTTGGTAAGGTCATCCAGAAACTGTTGTGGGTTAAAGTTCTTAAATGTTCTGGTGAGGAGAACTCTAGGGCTTGAATGGGGCGGTTTAATTTTCCTTACACAGTACACTATTGCATGGTCACTGAAAATATCAGGAAGGATGCCTGAGGATTGGATTCTTCTGGAGTTTGAGGAGAGAATCCAGTCTAGCAAGGAATGGTTATGTGATTTCAGGTTTGTCCGTGTGGGTTGGGAAATGAGTTGTGATATGTTAAGTGACTTGAGTTGTATCTGGATTTTGTGGTTTTTAGGGTCAAGCCAATTGAAGTTGAAACCCCCAAGAACTACCAGCTCACTCTTCTCATTCAGAGAGGAAATGGAGCCAAGAAACTGGGTGATATCAGTCAGGGATTGTAGAGGGGCTTTAGGGGGGCGGTAGACGCCAGCGAGCAAGATGGGCTTAGAAAAGGGGAGGCAGATTTTGCCAACTAGAATTTCAAAAGAGGGTGGGCTTGGTGGGCAATTTAACAGCGTGAATTGTAAGGTGTCTGCAATATAAAATAACACTCCTCCTCCTCTCTTTGGCCTATCTCTCCTAGAAATGGAGTATCCCTGAATGGCGATATTTGCATCAGGGGATTTAGGGGTTAACCATGTTTCTGTAAGAACGATGGCTTTTGGTTTATGCATAAGGCACCATGCCCTTAGTTCATCCAGTTTGGGCAGTTTGGGCAGTTTGGATTTAATATACCTGTAAAACACCAATCCCTCTCGAACCGGCTGTCACCTGGTCCATAATAATATTCATTTTTGGTAACTTTGGGGACACTAAGGGGCTTTTTCTATAAGCTGCAAAGTGGCTGATCGTACCCCAATTGTCCGAAAAACTCACAATCAGGTTAATGAAGAAGCCTCTAAATTGGCTCCTGTCAGGGTAGGTGAACCAATCAATAGTGGCAATGTCATTGGATGTGGGGAGTGAAATGCATAGTTTTGGGTTTCATGTTTGATTCTGGCACAGTCTACTCAAGAGAAATATAAACTTCCCTCTAAAACCATAGATACTTATTTTTCAAATAAATACATTTAAAAATAGATGAAGTGGTCAATGTTTTAACATCCCCCTTGCATCATCCTAACCTTAAAATTAACATTCTGTTGAAAGGTATTAAAATGCACTCCCCAGACATTCCTTTACATCAGCTTATGATGTGTTTTTCCTTTCCGGATTAAGTCGTTGATATAAACATTCCATTTACATTATTTACATATAAACTTGACACTAATTCAACTACAATGTTATTATTGAGATATCTAGGCAACAACATATGCAAAGCACTAAAAATGTACGTATAATAAAATTCCCACATGAATTACATACATTCTAGGATTAAAGGTGCAGTCCCACCTGGTACAAAAAACCCCCAAATAGCAATCATATATTTAGGTCCAGTTCCATAGAGGTCTGGGACTAACTTAACCTAAGTTAACACCCCCATTAAGCATTAAGGTGTATCTTCAAAGCTCCCCAACATCAGGTTAAGTAACATTTTGGCTGTGCTCCAGTATCAATATACACTTTCCTAAGTAACATTTTCAGCAGAAAAGGGCATTGCTTTAAGTATAACAGGCGTACAGTATATCCGCAGCGCTTAATTATATTTAATGCAGGGCTTTAACCTGACTTTAGTTAGTTCCTACCTAAAGGTGGCGTTACCCTCATCCAGACCCTCTAATATATGCGAGAGAGAGAAATGTTTTTTATAAAGTGCAAAGTGACTTGTGCACCTTGTACTGTAAATGCTCTTTTATACAACATGTGAAGAGTACCTGTGCAACACAACTGATCACACCTGAGATCCCTGGAAAAAAATGCTAATTTAAGTAATTTGAATAAACTTCACATATCCAAAGTAGCATATTTGACAGCCCCCCCATTTCCCCAGGATACCTACCATAAATGACAATAACAGAAAAGTTTAAGGCATTTAAAAACACACTTGGATTTAAACATGGTTTCAATCATATAACGTTATCCTATTTATTCCTACACAAGTTACAGTGCACAGTAGGTTGCTACAGTGTGTGTTTGATTTGGTTTTATGATACAAATACCTATTATGTTGTGTTCTTTTATCCCAATGAGGACTCCAAATAAATGGAAAATCAGCTGTGAGTGAAGTGAAACACATTTGCTGGAATATCATGAGGTCATGTTGCTAATTTATAATATATGGTAATTATTATGGCCATGCACTCAGAGTAACATACAGTCATCTTTGTGCTTTGAAACACTTGCCAACGCACATTAAATCCTTGCAAAAAATGTCAGCCATTATTAACATAACAAAAACAAAATGTAGCAGGCTGCAGATGTTTCACTTTTTCATTCTCTTCACTTGCAGTTTGAACTTGAAGTGGGATGAGTGAAATGATTCATGTGAGCAAAAATGCATTTCATATAAACAGGAATTATCTGTGACCAACCTTATTTCAAGTTTGACGCCTGATTAATCATTTGGAAGATCATCTTAAACCTTCCTTTTACACTGAAACGGGATCAAAGCCATGTATGTTTAAGAATATCCATCTTTGATGAGATTTAAAGGTATTTTAACACCAAAAGGCACATTGTAGCTAGACCATCAAAAGTGAGTGCGTAATCCCCAAATATGTATGGAAATCAGGTTTATTCATACCAAACAATGGTGCAGCACAAAGATCACAAAAGCTCCAATCCTCCTTGCATTATAGCACACAAAGGAACACTGCATACCGTTCCCAGCATGTTTTATTTGAATTAGTGGATACATAATCCACTTGTGCCAATGGCATTTCACTTATTTTAATATGTTCATGTACCTCCTATGGATCCCATTTAAAATGAATACTTGTGTGTTTTAAATAATAGATGAAAATATCATATGCATCTACTGTATTTGCAAGACTCCTTGTGCTGGAAACTCAGAATAGGTAAAAAAAAAAATATGCATTAATAAGGTTTTGAGCTCTTGTGACATTCAGTTATAACTCATATGTCCCATTTACAGAGAGATAGTATCCCGTGAAGGAAAGTGCAAACAGTACACAGCTTGTTGAATTGAAAGCCCTGCCCACCCATGAGGTCACGGATATTGGAGCCATGCTCTAATTTTTTCTATGTCCCATTTCCAGCCTATGGGCCTATCTATATTTACTAAACTTCGATAAATTCATTGCAATATTGATCGGGTTGGTATGTTCCTACTGAACTTATGAAATTTGTGTAAAAACGGTATTCACTTAGAAAAATGTAAAAAAAATGTTAGCGTTTGGTAAAAAAAAAATACATACCTTATTCATTTTTATTAGCGAAATGGAACAGACAGTTGGGTCCGGAAATAATTGGACACTGATACAAGTTTTGTTATTTCGGCTGTGTACCAAAATAAATTCAAGTTACAGTTAGATAATGAATATGGGCTTAAAGTGCAGCCTATCAGCTTTAATTTGAGGGTATTCACATCCAAATTGGAGGAAGGGCTTAGAAATTACATCTTTTTAATATGTAGACCCCTCTTTTTCAAGGGACCAAAAGTAATTGGACAATTGACTCACAAGCTGTTTCATGGACAGGTGTGGGCTATTCCTTTGTTATTTCAGCATCAATTAAGCAGGTAAAAGGTCTGGAGTTGATTCCAAGTGTGGCATTCCCATTTGGAAGCTGTTGCTGTGAACCCACAACATGCGGTCAAAGGAGCTCTCAATGCAAGTGAAACAGGGCATCCTTAGGCTGAAAAAAAAAAAAGAAATCCATCAGAGAGATAGCAGGAACATTAGGAGTGGCCAAATCAACAGTTTGGTACATTCTGAGAAAAAAAAGAACGCACTGGTGAACTCTGCAACACAAAAAGGCCTGGACATCCACGGAGGACAACAGTGGTGGATGATCGTAGGATCCTTTCCACGGAAAAGAAAAACCCCTTCACAACATCCAGCCAAGTGATGAACACTCTCCAGGAGGTAGGCATATCATTATCCAAGTCTACCATAAAGAGAAGACTTCACGAGAGTAAATACAGAGGGTTCACCGCAAGGTGCAAACCATTCATAAGCCTCAAGAATAGAAAGGCCAGATTAGATTTTGCTAAACAATATCTAAAAAAGCCAGCCCAGTTCTGGAACAGCATTCTTTGGACAGATGAAACTAAGATCAACCTGTACCAGAATGATGGGAAGAAAAAAGTATGGAGAAGGCGTGGAACGGCTCATGATCCGAAGCATACCGCATCATCTGTAAAACACGGTGGAGGCAGTGTGATGGCATGGGCATGCATGACTCACAATGGCACTGGGTCACTAGTGTTTACTGATGATTTGACATAAGACAGAAGCAGCCAGAGGAATTCTAAAGTGTATAGGGATATAGTGTCTGCTCAGATTCAGCCAAATTCAGCAAAGTTGATTGGACAGCGCTTTACTTTACAGATAGACAATGACCCAAAACATACTGCGAAAGCAACCCAGGGGTTTTTTAAGGCAAAGAAGTGGAATATTCTGCAATGGCCGAGTTAATCACCTGATCTCAACCCGATTGAGCATGCATTTCACTTGCTGAAGACAAAACTTAAGGCAGAAAGACCCACGGACAAACAACAACTGAAGACAGCTGCAGCAAAGGCCTGGCAAAGCATCACAAAGGAGGAAACCCAGCGTTTGGTGATGTCCATGCGTTCCAGACTTCAAGTAGTCATTGCCTGCAAAGGATTCTCGACAAAGTATTAAAAATTAACAATTAACAAATTTACATTGTTTTTAAAAGGGCACAAACCCTCAAAACTATCCTTGCCCCTAGTTTATTAAAGGGCACTGATAAATCTAGGAAAAAGGATTTGAGGGACACATTGGGAGTGGTTGGTAATTATAGATGCACCAAATACAAGATTTGCCCAAAAATGTTAACCAACAAATCTTTTAAATCATTTCTCACTGGGCTTGAATACAAAATCTCCAACTACGTTTATTGTCTGTCCACGTATGTGGTGTACATTTTGCAATGCAGCTGTGGACTGCAATACGTGGGCAGAACAAAGCGTAATTTAAAAATACGCATTATGGAGCACTTACGCAACATTTCCAATATCCCCAAATTAGAAGCAACCTCCAAACCCCTTACTCACTTATTAGCTCATTTTAAAGATGTACACAATTGTAGTACAGTGGGTGTACAATATATGGGGATTGAGAGGATTATGGGTGACATGAGGGCAGGAGATAGGGACCTACAAATTGCCAAAAGAGAGCAGTTTTGGATCTTTACACTACAGTCGAAACATCCAGGGGGTCTTAATGATTATGTTGAACTGACACCTTTTTTAAGATAATTGGGATTTTGGTTGCGTCATTCTTTGTATTATTTCCTCAATGTTCTCCCCTCCCTAATAAAGGTTTCTCCCCCCCCCACTCCTCCCCTTCCCCCTCCTCATCCCCCTCCCCTCCCCTCTTTTCCTTCTCACTTCTGTGTTTTTTCTTTTTCTTTTTGTTTTTTCCTATTCCTCCCCCCCTTCTTCCCCCCTCCCCTTTTCTTTCCCCCCCTCTCCCTTTCTTCTTTTCTTTCCCCTCCCCTCCCCCTCTCCTTCTTCCCCCCCTCTCTTCCCCCCTCTCTCTCCATCCCCCCCTTTTCTCCCCCCCTCTTTTTCCCACACCCCTTTTCCTTCCTCCCTCCCCTTCTGTTTCCCTCCCCTCTGCCCCCTGTTTCCCCCTCCCCCTTTCCCTTCTTCCCTGGTATTTCACCATCCCACTTGTTCTTCGTTTCCTTTTATCCATTCCCTTCATTTTTTATTTTTTACTTTTTATGTTAAGTATGGTATTAATTGTGGCTTAGTGATACTATTTATGTATGATTAAGCATTTATTCAACACCTACAGGGACAGCCTTTAGCAGTATGGGATTTCAACACTCCTCTCAATTGATCTTTATATGGTAACTTTGTGTTGTGGATTTACACACACACTAGTAATTATCCCATTTCCTTAGGTAAGTGTTTACATACACTTCCAGCTTGTTAGATACTCAGCATCTATAGTATATCTTACGTTTACATCTAGTTATTTAATTAATTAATTGGGTAATTGGATCGGAGTGTCTGCATAAAAGCCCCCCCCATAGGTGCTCTATAACGCCTGATGAAGCACTGAATAGTGTGAAACGCGTTGCGGAGTTTATACAGTACTAGTTGGTGTCCAGACGTTTGGTTGTACCAGTCCCAGCTTCTTACGAAGCTTTGAGCTGGTTTTACCTGCTCGAGTGGGACGTGAAGTACACAGGCGATCGGAGGGCAGCTCCATACGGGTCCTGCGACAGCCGCAACCCGGAAGAAAGATCTGAGCCTTGCCGGGCAAGCCAGCCCTAGCGCGCGGGACTGAACTGCAAACATCAGGCAATACCTCCTGCGCCTACCCATCCCCCTGGATTCACCATTCATGCACTGGCCGCTACTGGACATTTTTATTATGATGTGTAAGTTGTTACTTTTTATTATACCAATTGTTTAATACATCTTCCTTAACCCTTGGTGCGCTTCTGTGTCTTTTTCATTATTTATGATTGTGTTCATTTGTCCAATTACATTTGAGCCCCTGAAATAAAGGGGGCTGTGTATGAAAATGGTTGCAATTCCTAAACGTTTCATATAATATTTTTGTTCAACCCCTTGAATTAAAGCTGAAAGTCTGCACTTCTATTGCATTTCGGTTGTTTCATTTCAAATCCATTGTGGTGGCATACAGATCCGAAATGATGAAAATTGTGTCAGTGTCCAATTATTTCCGGACCTAACTGTAACGTCCAACAGTTTGGAAGAGCTGCACAGAGAGAAGATGCAGCCTGTATCTGTGAGGTTCAGGGAGCCACGCCGTTCACTCACCGCGTGTGGCTGCAGGATCAGTTGTGCCACTTTTACTTTGGCTGAGCATAGAGCCAGTTACATTGTTCTTACTTCTCTCTGCCTCTACAGTCTTGCTTTGTCTTGCTGCTCTTCATTCTGTGTACCGACCCGGCATTCCACGACGTTTCTTCTCTCTCCAAACCTCACCTCGGCAACTGGACAACGTTGACCCTACTCTCTCCAATCCCGTACTCGGCTAAAAGTACCTGCAACGTTCCGTACCTCTTCTACTCTGACCTCGGCAAGTATATCGATCATCCGTACCTCTCCAACCCCAACCCGGCTAACCCGATCAAATCTACACTCCAGACGCGCCCCCATGGCTGAGGGTGGCATTCTATCCATTCCCACCTCAGCACTTTGGTCCCGCCTTGTTTGTTGTCAGCACAGCGTGACAGTATCACAGGAAGCAGGGGGTTCCCCGGGGCTGAAATTAATGTGTTCAGCTTCAGAGACCCCCAGGTGCAATCCTAGGTTATTAAAATTAAAACACACCTTTATTACCTTAGTGGCTAATTGCTAAGGTAATGAATGGTTAAATAGCTTTACCCGGTTTGTTGGTGGTAGAGGGGGTGAGTGAATCCGGTAGTTGCCCCAGGGTGGGCGATAAGGCCTCCCGGGAGGGTTGTGGGAGGACTTAACCCCTTCTTTACCTTAGCGGTTACCGAGGCCTAATCCTCCACACCGGGTCACGGGTAAGAAATACATTGCAAGGTTAAGAAATACTCTTGAAATGGAAATCCAAGCAAGGGTAAGAAATACATTGGGGGTTATGCACTAAGCAGTGATAAGTGTGTTTTCTGGTTTCTATGCACAAAGCAGGGATAAGTGGTTTTAAGTGGTATAAATGCCTTTATGGCGTGATACTGCCTGCTGTGAGATTCACAAAGCAGTGATAACAGTGCAGTATCGTGCTATAATGGCTTTTTATCCCACTTAAAAGCACTTATCACTGCTTTGTGAATCTCACAGCAGACAATATCATGCTACTGTATAATGGCTTTTTATCTCACTTAAAACCACTTATCACTGCTTAGTGCATAACCCCCATTGATTGTATTTTATTTAATTGTGTGTATTTTTTTTATGTTGCACATTGATTGCCAATGTGTTTATCTGTGTCCGTTGAGGGCATAGTTAATCACAGTGACAATCAATTTATTTTTTCACTACTGTTTGTTTTTATTTTATTGTAATATATTTTATTTTAAATGTTAGATTTTTTTAGTTTGCCCATTGGTTGACAATGTGGTTATCTGTGCTGCTATTGAGGGCATAACTAACCACAGTGACAATCAGTAGCTAGTTTTATTTTATTTTACTGTTGGTGCCACGAAAGAAGAAGAGGACCAGGAGGACATGGATGATGATGACCTCCATCCTGGCAGGGGTAAGTACAACTTTTATTTACTATAGGGTTGCTGGATAATGGTTTATTTTTAATGGGCAAATGCGCTCTTATCCAGATCTGGATAATAGGGCTTTTGCCCATTACTGTATATGTTTGGAGGGGGAGGTTTAGTGGGGTAGAATGGTGGGTAGTAGGGTGCCATTGATTGTCAATGTGGCTATCTATGGCCCTGTTGAGGGCATAAGCAAACACAGTGACAATCAATGGATACAATTGCTAGTGTAGTTTTTTTATATTACTGTATTTTTTATTGTATTTTATTGTACTGTATTGTAAATTTGAATGGGCAAAAGCGCTATTTTGCATATTTGGATAACGGGGGTGTAGTTGCACAGGGATAGAGGGTTAGGCCAGTAGTAACCGCTAATGTAATAAAGGAGTTAACTCTTCCTGCAACCCTCCCGGGAGGCTTTACCACCCAACCTGGGCAACTACAAGTTTCACCCACCACCTCTACCACCAACAAACCGGGTAAGGCTATTTAACCCTTTCATTACCTTAGCAGTTAGCCACATTTTATTTGTATTACCTAGGATTGAATCCAGGGGTCTCAGAAGCTGAAATGACAGTGGTTCAGTTCCAGAACCCCTTTGATTAAATCCTATTAAGTAAAAATAAAATAAACTCTGTCAAACGGAAATTGCGATTCCAATCTCGCTACCCTTTAGGTGGCGAGAAAAAAATGCAAGTGTTTAACCTGCGATGTGCATATCAGAGCTTTGTGAACAGCAGTTGCTGGCAAAAAATGTGTTTGGGCATTTTTTGAGCTACCGCATGGCTTGAAAGCAAGAATGATAACGCTCCTTAGAAAGCCATTTTCAATTTTGACATGTTATCGAAGCTTTGTGAATAGCTACACATGCAAAATCATTTGCAAAGTGTACTTAATAAGCGTTAAGGCACTAATCAAAATTTAGTGAATTGGCCTCTAAGTCTATAAAAGGCAAATGTGAAATAGCTGGAATTCTCAATCACTGGGTTTTGAAGGTGTTGATCAAAATCAAGTGCATTAAGGTCTAGCACTGCTTATTAAAGTGACATGGCTTAGCACGACTAAATCCTGACCAAAGTGACCAAAGTCCCCAATCTCATTGGTTCATTCTCTGCAAAAAAAGAACTCAATGGCCCATCAAGTATGGTTGTTCCACCAAATATAGTGCGGTTAGAGCGGAGAATATTAAAAATGTTTGGTCCCATTGAAATTAAATTAGAGGTACCCAGCTTATCTATGTAAAAAAAACCTATTTCAAATCAAATGATTTTGATTCTTAATGCTATCCTTATTTTATTGTTAATTCTATTACTGTTGCTAGATATTTGGCTCCTCTTTCTTATATGTGACAGGTGCTTGGAATTCCCAAGGTGGAGATTCACAATATGGAGGTCTGATAGACAGTAAAGAATTGTGTTAGTCCATCTGTATAATGCAAGTCATGCTTCTAAGTAAATAAAGTGAGGATGTATTTAATTATGTATGTAACATTTTCCATGTGGAGCAGCATTCCAAATGCTGTAGAGCACGTTTCCAAAAGCTATGCTTACAACATCATATTACTCATGTGTAATAAATTATCATTAGGTCATCTGCAATGGGAGAAGCTCACATGCATAACAATTTATCAAGAATAAACTACCAAATGGTTGGATAGAGGAGATTAATTTAGAGACTCTTCAATAAGCTGTGAAGCAAGCCTCTCCTCGATGTCATGGAACCTCTACGTTCCATATGGGGCAGACATCGATACATTCTTCCTAACGTAATACAGACAAAGCCACATTGTACTTTATACTACTCAAGATAAAAACGTTGTACAAATAAGAAGAAACCTTTGAAAATATGCCTGTGGAAGAGTAATGTACAGACCTAAAAGTTGATTAAAGCTGCAGTTCAAGCAATATCCTAGAGGTGTGTTTTTTTAGTTCTGTACTATGAAAAAATATTTGTAACATTTAAAAAAAATTTTTTTAAGGCATTTATAATGTATTCTAATGTAACAAGCATTTTTGTTTCTATAGCAACCATTTACAAAGTCATATCCCCTTCCTCTTCTTAAACAGGCTCTGGCACACCCACCTTTTGCCCTCTTTCTAGCAGTGCACCAATTATATCTAGTGCCTGCCTTGTCCAATGATCTTCCACACACAACTTTGCATCGTGGGTACTCTTCTGCAGCACTAACAGTGATTTAAAGGACCCCCGAGTTGAATCTTCAGTGATCGATTAAAGGAGAACGGCCGATCAGCAACTTGCTAATCCCTCAGTGTGTAGATTGTATTGATGCACATTTTTTTCTAAACGGAAGTTTGAACTGCAGCTTTATCCTCATGTACAGATATTAACTGCTAGTTGGTTTACATTGAACTACTTGCTTTACATCGTAGATAAATAGTGATAGTGATCAGTGAGATATGAGTTATAAATGCGAGGACTACATTGTATAGGGGAAATGCGAAAAGAAGTCTGTTTTCATGCGTTGCTCCATTTTCGGTTTGCGTTTGTGTCAAATGTAAGAGAGTTTTTCACATTTGACACAAATTGATAGTCAGGAAAGTTTACGCCACATCAGACCTGCCAGATTTTTTTGATTCAAATGCAAGATTAAAAAAAAGTGATACAGAAATGCAAAATTGAATACATCTCAAGAACAAAAGACAAAAAGCCCCAGTACTAAATTCAACTTGACAAATGATATAGTTATATTCTCACCTGTTTAGAAGTAAGGGTAAGTTGGTTCAATTCTTTGGCTAAAGCATTTTAAGCCTACAACCACTTCACGGTATGACCCATCTGTAGGTCCTAACACTGCTGCACCTGCAAAAAGTATTAACTGTATAATATGTCAAGTTGTATGTAGCACTGAGGCTTTTTGTATTTTGTTCTACACATGGTCACAATTCTAGTAGCACTAATTTTGACACAAATATATATAATGTGGTGGATTTGGGTTCTGAGCTTACAGGGGCTGTGTGTGTTATGATACAGTACATCTCATTTTAATCTTTATGGCAAGATTGACACTCCTTAAATCACACCTGGTGCTTGATACATTGCCACACAGAAACGCAAGAGGAAACAATATGTGCAAATTTTGCCACGGATTTGCCTTAACACATCACCTCCTGTGGAGTCTATTTACTAGAGTTTTCCAGCTCCAAAACCGGGGAAGGACGAGAGCAAAAAGAACATCATGTTTATTTAAAAAAATATGTGTCCTCTTAAAAGCAATTGGAGTTTATAATGTAAAAAGCATGGTACAATTCTTCTGCACTGCTTCAGCCCCACTTATGTAGCCATCAGACTTTAATAAATAACCCCTTTTGTGAAGGTAATTGTGGTGTAATCCTGTTGAAGAAAACTGCACTAGATGTATCAAAGAAAGAATACTGTAGCTTATTTTGATACATCTGGTTCAATTGTTTTGCCCAAGCTTTGCACCATTTTTGTCTCAATACAAATGTTTTTTTTCTGAGCAATATAATATTTTTCTGAAGGTTGAAATATTGAGAACTCTATACTTCCTTATGAATATAATTCTCTTATTGAGTCTGTTTTCTGTATAACATTACTGACAAGTAACTGTAGAACAAATTGTATTCATTAGATGTACAGATGTAGCCCAAGTTACCTTCCCTGGCCGTAACCACAAAGCATTTTTCTATGGCTCTGTAAAATGTTGCAGGCAGCCGAGCATTGCTGTGGTCTGTTCCCCCGACATTCCCTGCTGCGAGGGAACATAAGTTGGGCTACATGTTTATAGTAAGATTTAGCATATTGTTTGCTAGGGCTTTCTGCACCCTTTCAGTGCTTGTGGGTCATGCCACCTCCCTGGACACGGGTCCTCCGGCACTTCTGCATCACGTGACTGCTCTTTGGAGAGATCACATGAAGCAACTTTTGTTCCTGGCCATCGGGCTGGATGTGGCAAGGAGAGGCGGGCCCGCTCCTTCTGTGTATTACACGATTCGCACTCAAATGGATCTATGCATATCTTACTACAGGTAAACCCCGTTATAACGCGGTCCTCGGGGTCCACCCCGAGACCACCGCGTTAGTAACGGGGTCGCGCTAATTTTTAAAAAAAATGGCCGCCACGCGCCTGTTCGGGAGGGAGTGAGGCGGGAAGGAAGGAAGAGGTGTCCGGAAGCCCTACATGCGGGCCACATGCCTCCTCCCTCCCTCTCCCTCCCAGCCCCCTCCCTCTCCCTCCCAGCCCCGCCCTCTCCCTCCCAGCCCCTTCCCTCTCCCTCCCAGCCCCTTCCCTCTCCCTCCCAGCCCATTCCCTCTCCCTCCCAGGGCAAAGGGCTGTGCACGTTAATTTAATACAGTACAGTATATGTTAAAAAAAAAAAACTGCACCGGCACTGGTCTCCCTATCGACAGTGCCGGTCTGCCGGAAGTCATCAGCTCCGGCGCGAGAGGGAGGCCCGGGGAACAGGTGATCAGCCGTCTGGACCTCCGTAGCACCAACCCCCCCCTCCCCCAGCACCATCACCCCCCCTCGCAGGACCGGGCCCCCTCGCCCCGCCGTAGCGCAGGGTCATCCTAGCACTCCACTGCAGCGCAGGGCCCCGCCACCCCCCCACAGCACAATAACGTCCCACCCCGGGCCGTACCGCCAACCTACCCCCACCTACCTGCCCCCTCCACCGCAGCACCACCCCCACCGGCACGCAGCGCCCCCCCCCCTGCAGCAACAGGCCTCACCAATCATCCCCAAGGTAAGGCTGATTTATGTATATGTGTATTGGGAGGGGGGTTGTGTGTGTGTAGTGTGAGCAATGAGCAGTGTGTGTGCAGTGTGCAGTGTGAGCAATGAGCAGTGTGTCAGTGTGTGCAGTGTGAGCAATGAGCAGTGTGTGTGCAGTGTGCAGTGTGTGCAGTGTGAGCAATGAGCAGTGTGTGTGCAGTGTGAGCAATGAGCAGTGTGTGTGCAGTGTGCAGTGTGAGCAATGAGCAGAGTGTGAGCAATGTGCAGTGTGTGTGCAGTGTGCAGTGTGTGTCAGTGTGAGCAGTGTGTGAGCAGTGTGTGTGCTGTGTGTGCAGTGTGCAAAAAAAAAAACGAGGCGCGTTATAATGGGGTTTACCTGTATTTACAGAAAATACAAATACCACTTGTGAGCACATTCACATGTATCAGACAGGTCTGCAGCCCTGCTTTTCCCCATTATGCCTTAGCAGATAATGCTTCCACTGCAGCCAAGGATTCTGGGTAATGAAATGCAAATGAGCACTCACAGTGTGCCACTTTTTGTTTCTTGTCCATTTCAGCATGGGCTCCTATAAGCTTTTGCTTGCAGTGTTCAGTAGGCTAACCCCTAAAACTCCAGATGCAAATATTCCCATTCAGGGATACTCAATTTCTAGGAGAGATAGGTCAAAGAGAGGAGGAGGGGTGTTATTTTATATTGCAGAAACCTTACAATTCACACTGTTAAATTGCTCCCCAAACCCATCCTCTTTTGAAATACTAGTTGGCAGAATCTGCCTCCCCTTTTCTAAGCCCATCGTGCTTGCTGGCATCTACCGCCCCCCTAAAGCCCCTCTACAATCCCTGACTGATATCACCCAGTTTCTTGCCTCCATTTCCTCTCTGAATGAGAAGAGTGAGCTGCTAGTTCTTGGGGATTTCCACTTCAATTGGCTTGACCCTAAAAATCACAAAATCCAGATACAAATCAAGTCACTTAACCTATCACAACTCATTTCCCAACCCACACGGTCAAACCTGAAATCAACCATTCCTTGCTAGACTGGATTCTCTCCTCAAATCCCAGCAGAATCCAATCCTCTGGCATCCTTCCTGACATTTTCAGTGACCATGAAATAGTGTATTGTGTAAGGAAAATTAAACCGCCCCAATCAAGCCCTAAAGTTCTCCTCACTAGAACATTTAGAAACTTTAACCACAACCGTTTCTGGCTGACCGTACCAACTGCCGTTGGCACAGAATCAATTTAATTCCAGACCCTGATTCTGCGCTCGACAATTTCCAATCCGAGTTCTTAAAACTTTGTGATACCCATGCTCCACTATGCAGAATAAGGGTACGGGGGGCCAAATCCCATTGGTTACAACTGACCTTATAGCCCTTTACCAGTTCAGGGATGCAGTTACAAAGTAACTGGCACCACCAAGGATCTCAATCACTACAGATGCCTGCGGAACATGTGCACAAGGCAAACAAGGCATGCAAAAGCACAATATGACTCTGACAATCTCCACCAGAATACATCAAATCCAGCTAACTTCTGGAAGGTTATCAACAATATATTCCAGCCTTCTAACCATCAACAGCCAAGTAATATTACTAGGGGGGATATCACTCTGACAAACCCCATTGACATTGCAAATACATTCAATGACTTTTTGGGGTGTGCTACTAACTTATTAGCAAAACGCAACCCAAACCACAAACATGAATCTCATTCTGGGAGTACAAATATAGCCCCAGCCCCTCCCAACACTGCCCACAATTTTCAATTTGGCCCAGTATCCGAAGAGGAGATTATACAAGCGCTCCCCAAATTAAAACTAAGCAGCCAATGTGGACCTGACTTACTACAATCTAAGTTCCTAAGACTTGGTGCCCCAGCCATTGCCAAACCAATTGCTTCCATAGTCAACTCTATCCTGTCTGCAGGCCATATCCCCAAGACCTGGAAAACTGCCAGAGTTGTCCCAATCTTCAAAAGTGGGGACAAAACACTGTCTCAAACTACAGGCCAATACTATCCAAAGTCATGGAAAAATGTGTCCACTCCCAATTAAGCGATTACTATACCAAGACAAATTTCCCTAGCCTATTCCAATCTGGCTTCCGCCCCAGACACTCCACCGTAACTACCCTGCTAAAAGTTTGCAATGAAATCCAGTGTGGAATGGGGACAACTCACTGGTGCAATATTCTTAGATTTTGCAAAGGCTTTTGATACTGTTGATCATGCTATTCTGCTTAACAAACTCCAGAGCTCCGGAATAGGGAAGCATGCTTTATACTGCTTTCAGTCCTATCAGGTAGATCCCAACATGTGTCCATCTTAGGCTCTAACTCCAACCCCATGGAAATTACCTGTGGTGTCCCGCAAGGCTCTGTTCTGGGGCCCCTAATCTTCTCAGTGTTCATCAATGATCTTCCCACAGCTTGATGACACAATCCTATATGCACACAGTCATAGCCTCTCCAACCTTGAACACATACTTCAGTCTGACTTTTTGAGACTCGAATACTGGATTTCCCAAAACAACCTGTTTTTAAACACTGACAAGACTGTAACAATGGTATTTGGGACCAAGACTAAATTTTTAAAGCTTCCAGTGACTGAGCTCCAGATCAGAACCAATGCTAACACCAGCATAACTCCTGTTACTAGTTTTAAATACCTGGGCATATGGTGTGACTCCCACTTAACATTCGGGATGCACATTGATACGCTGACATCCAAAACCTATGCCAAACTAGGTGTACTTTACAGGATCAAATCCTCCCTAAGTCTGCTGGTCAGAAAGGATATTGCACAGCAGATGCTAATGCCAATTACCGACTATGGAGACATAGTATATGGCTCGGCACCCCAAACCCACCGTGGCAAACTTGACACCCTTTACAATTCAATATGCCACTTTGTTCTCCAATGCAACTACAACACACATCACAGTGAAATGCTCAAAGAACTAGATTGGTCATCACTTGAGTCTAGGCGCAAAGTTCATCTTTCCTGTCTTGCCTTCAAATACTTTCTGGGCAAGCTACCCATCTATCTGAACAAGCTCCTCACCCCTACCACATGCAGCACTTATCATCTGAGATCTGACTCCAAAAGAATTTTGGGGTTCTGGAGCTTGATGGGTTATGCAGCTGCTGTTGCTTGGAGGTGTGGCCCTACTCCCCATGGTTTAAAGCTCGCCCGCCCCACTTTCCAATTAGCAGTTTTTATCATGATCCTGTTTATCACAGACCCAGTATGGTCTTTCTCCCTCCAGCAGAAAAGAGTGGTGCATGAGAATTATGCCAGGTAGTGTTAGGACCTGCATTGGGCATGCCGTGAAGTGGCTGCAGGCTTATAATCTTTTGGCCAAAGGGTTTAACTAAATTACCCTTTTTTTCATGAGCAGATAAGTACTGAGGTATTGCACTATATGTTGTGTCATTTTGTATGATGCGCTGGCCTTTCTGTTTTTGTTTAGACTCCAAAAGGCTGCTCAACAAAGTATCCGGACGCTCCTCCTTCTGTTACCGTGCACCACAAAACTGTATCAACCTACCGGAGGCTCTCACATCCACCACCAGTTTAAGTTCTTTCAAAACTAATGCTGTCTCACATTTTAATCTGGTCTGTAACTGTTACATAGGCCTATAATATATATTTTCTTTAGCTGTGTCTAAATGTATATAACAAGAAACAAAGAAGTCCAGAGCAACATCCAATGTGACAAAAATACACAGTGAAATACCTATATAGGTTTCTTTTCATGCAGCTGGTTGTGACAGGTTCAGTGCTGTACATATACATTTAGCCACGCCAGTAGTACTCATTTTGACACATATATATATTTATATATATATAGTGGTTATTTAGCGGGTTTTCTTTGAGCTTGCTGGGTATCTGTGTGTTTATTAACTTTGTCCAGCTGGTCTCAGCTATTTTGGAGGTTAGTGGCTCCTCCAGATCAGAACCCCTCCCCACTTTCCAAGTAAGCAGGTTTTCTTTTCATGCAGGTGGTTGTGACAGGTTCAATGCTAGGACCATCCTTCCTCTAATTACGGAGGTAATTAAGAATTTTAATCATTTAGTGTTAGGACCTGCAAATTGGTCATGCCTAGTATATGGCTCGCAGGCTTATACGCTTTGGCCAAAGGGTTAACTAAATGAACCTTTTTTCAAGAGATATATAGGTATTTCACTGTGTATTTTTGTCACATTGGATGTATGTTCTTGTATAGCGCTGCTAATTGTACACAGCGCTTTACAGAGACATTTTGCAGGCACAGGAGCTTACAATCTATGTTTTTGGTGCCTGAGGCACAGGGAGATAAAGTGACTTGCCCAAGGTCACAAGGAGCCGACACCGGGAATTGAACCAGGCTCCCCTGCAGCAATCTCAGTGTCAGTCAGTGTATTTACTCACTGAGCCACTCCTTCTCCATGGATGTTGCTCTGGACTTCTTTGTTTCTTCTTATATACATTTAGCCACACCCAGTAGTACTCCTTTTGACACATATACATATACTGTATACATATACTATATATTGTGGTAATTTTGGGGGGTTTCTTAGAGCTTGCTGGGTATCTGTGTGTTATTTGTTAACTATTTTTAAGTTATGCAGTAACCAGGGGTGTGCAAACTCTTCTCCCCCTGCATGCTCCCACCCCCTGCTCGCGCCCCCCCTCCCTACCACTCGGCATCAAATGATGCCACGTTGCCATGGCAACGCGTCCCTGGAAAGTTGTGGTAAGTAACGTTACAGAGGCCTCGCACGATCCCCTGGCATTTAATTTAAATGTCTTCGGGGAAGCGTGGGCCTCTGTAACTGCCGCGACCTCCCAGAAAATGTTGCCCCTCCCAGATTGCGCACCCCTGCATTAGACAATCATTACTAAATATGGCAGTATTGATGACATGTTGTATTTACTTTTGGGGGCTGCAAAACCACATAAAATCTGAGTTGGAGTAAAAATGTACAGTACACATTTGGAACCTGTGCAACTCAACTTAAAAAGCAATCAAACTAAACCTTCTGAACTCCTTGAAACACTGAAAGCCAGATCCACTACAACCCTGCCGAATGCAACCCTTTTAGCAGAAACATTTGAGCAAACTATGTAGATATACGTAACAAACAAGAAGAATTCCCTATGTCCTCTCATCAATTTTTTTTTTGAATTTGACAATTGTACTGTATGTCGGTCTGTGTTTCCACTGAAACACATGTTTCAATGGTTTTCACACAAGTGGCAGGTCTCCTGCACAGAGAGGTTTGGCAAAGGTTTGTTCTAATGTAACAAGCCTTAGGCAAATGTTATGACGCAACTGATTTCAGGGCATCATTTTTTTTTTTTAGTTCAAAACGTTCACTAGAGTTTTATATCCCTATTAACTATTATTTGTTTGTAGACAATTCCATAGTTGTGGTTTATTCATATTCTCTGCAATGCCAGAGTGGCCTGCAATTGCATTGCAATGTACGATGGGTATTCTGGCACTAACGGGATTAAATCAGAGGTGGGCAACTCCATTCTTCATTCCAGACCAACAGACCAGGTCTTCAGGATATCCCTGCTTCAGCACAGGTGGCTCAAACCTGTGGTGAAGCAGGGATATCATGAAAACTTGACCTGTTGGTGCAGGCTCCCAGACAGATTTCCCGGGGTCAGGACTAGAATTACAGTATGACCCACCCCCCCAAATACATACCAAAATACCCCACCCCTCCCAATCCATACAAAAGAATCCTCACCCCCCAAAATATATACAACCCCCCTCAACACCCAGAATACATATAAACCCCCCAAAAATCCATAAAAACCGCCCAAATCCATATATAAAAAAAAACAAGTTCCTGTTACCCCGGGAGTCGGAGGGCCACCGCTTCTTATGGTAATTAATATATTGAATGTTTTTAAATGTCTCTTTTTACAAGTGTCTTCATTGGATGTGTTCTTTTATTTTTTGGGGGAGGCACATTGACTGATAATATATTAATCTGTACCACTTTAAGGTACAGATTAATATATTATTATGACAATATTTGGGGGGCATTTGTGGCTTGGTATTGCTGTTGGTGTTTTTAATGTCAGTTTTTTATGTGGATGTCATTGTTTGTTTTTTTCCTGCTTAATGTAATAAAATGTTTACGATTGGTGTGAGCTTGTAGTTAATGTTGTATTATGTTAGCTAATGTGTTTTATTGTTACTTCAGAGATTGAATGTATTTCTTTGTCTTTTAATGGTTACATTCATTAATGTTGTAGTAATTCATTGGTTTGATTGGTTAGTGTTACTATTCATTTTGAGTTGGTTTAGGAATTAATTGGTTTCATTGGTTAATGGTTTAATTAATTCATTGTTGATGTTGTTATTGCTTGTATTCATTGGATTAGCTGGCTACAGTTTTTATTTAGTGAAGTATCTTTTTTTGGAGTTAGGTTTTATTATTGTGTGTCTTGTGTATTAATGGATTGTAATTAGGGTGCCCATTGAGTGCTATAGAGGCTTATCATGCCCATATTATTATTATATGGGTATGATGTACCACTGTACTACTCAATGGGTACAGGGTGGGTATAGTCAGTTCAGGGTGGGTGCTTATTGTACTGTGTGTTAGGGGGGTGTATTTAGTTAGAAATAATGTTTATTATTTTTGTAGGCACAACATTGGTACCGCAGGCCCGCGGGTACCCCGGGACTCCCGCGGGGTCCCCCGCGAAGTCAGCCGGGGACACCCGCCGGCCTGTTGTATGGGTGTTGCGGGGTCAGCCGGGGACACCCACGCGAACCCCTGCCTCCGTCAGGGACCCCCGCGAGGTCAGCCGGGGACACCCGCCGGCCTGTTGTATGGGTGTTGTGCATGCAAAAATGTAAAGCAGGAAATTTTTCAAAGTCCAGCTTTTTTTGCGTCTACTTTGAGCTGTGTTCTGTTCAACGCAACTTTCACGTACGCTAAGGTTGCGTTACTTAGAGCATCCCGCTTAAGGGCAGAATTTAACGCAAACAGGGTAACGAACGAGCAAAGTTGGACATAGAAAAATTTCCTGAAAAAAGTCAGTTTTAGAGCGCAAAGTGCCTGTTTGCGTTGCTTAGTGCATCGTGTTCAGCGCAACATCACGTTCTAAGAGCACTTTGCACTCTAAAAGTGACTTAACGGAGCTTAGTGCATTACCCCCATTGCCCTGGAAGAACCGGTGACCACTAGATGGGAAATCATACATTATTTATTTTACAATACTGGTGACAATTTGCTCTTGAAAAAGTATTTATCCGTAGCCCCGGTCCCCTCTGGCTCCCAGAGACCCCCTCCTTTTGCCTCAGCGCGGTCGCGGGTGCCGCCGGACCCAGCGACGGACCCGCCGGCTGTTTCCAAAGGTGGGGGCCAGAGCAGGGAGCGTTTTGAGTCTCGGGAGGCTCGGCGGCGTACCCGGCTAGCGGGGGCCACCATGATGGTTTGCATGCGCGGGCAAAGTAATCGCGCATGAGAAGTGAAGTGCGGGAGTTGCAGCGGCCATTCCAAAGTCGCGCATGCGCAGTGCAATTGCGCACGTGGCCCTAATGTTACAGCAGCCTCCACGGGACTACAACCCCCATGAGGCCTACGGAGGAAAGCCCCAGGTGACCCAGAACAGCCAATAGGGCTCAAGGATTCTCGGCAGTTGCTGTTAGATACAATTGGCAGTTGGCAGTTAGCAGTTGGAGCAGGGAGCTAGTGAGTGAGGGTGCAGGGGAGCAGCAGCCCCTTGCACTAGGCCAGATAACCCCCAAAGGCCCCAGATAATGATTACCCTTGCCCCAGTTTGTTGGTTGCTTCAGGGACAGGCCTTAGAGAAGGAAATCTGCCCCTTTAGCTATTTGGTTAAGTAAAGATACACTCTGTGGCGTGCAGCCTGATTTCTGGGTCTGGGCTCAGACCCTTCTATATACAGTATACAGACTATCTTACCAGAGACTAATATATATATATTTAGACTATCTTCACGGAGGCCACGCTAAGCAGCGACTGCGGCCGGCCGGCTGCAGAGGGATCCCCTTCAAGGTACAGACGTTGCTGAGCCGTGGTGATATTATCCACGCCGGAATTCAACCCACGCGTAGGAGGACATCACATCGGATCCGGCGGATCCAAACCCAGTTGAATAGCGGCACCCATGGCCTGGAGCCCCGGGCAGGTACCTTAAGTAGTGCACTAACACTTAAAGGGATAGCGCTATCTCCAACACATTGAGTGGGTGTGGACATAAAGGGACATCAGGGGATTGGTGCCCAGCACCTAAGGTACTTTGGAGGAGGGAATATTTATGGTGATGTGTGCACCCAGTGCACTTCTATGTGTATGACTATATGCATTATTCTGTGTGGTACAAGTACCGAAGTTATTAGTATTAGCAATAGTAAACAGTTATTAGCATACACTGTGTGCATGTTTTATTATTGTGGTTCCTGTAAGAGGACCATCCCACTAAGGTGGGAGCCCTTACAGGTGGAGGCGCTGTGTTCAACAAATGATCATGTAACCCCAGGCTCCCAGTGGCGGAGGTTCAGGCCTTCTGTGAGCCTATCAGGTAACGCACCATACCCGGTAACACAATTGTATTTCCCCACATGGTCCCCATCTGCGATAGGGGGGGGGGCAAAAGGTGTTACATATCTATGATTCCTGTAACAAGAGAAGAAAAAAATTATGAAAAAAATGAACATTAGGGTACAGAATACACTACAGTAATACAGTGCATAATGCTACAGCATGTGACATTGTGCATTATTTTACCATGAAATATGATTATGCATCCTGGTCCACATCTAGAGATCGTACCCCACACATGCATCTTCAGTCGGTGCTTAGGCCACGGCTTCAGAGATTGGTGTCCTTTTTTTGCGGAATGCAAAAGTGGCTAATCTCTCAAGAGCTACAGTTGTCTTGTCAGAAAACATGACATCCTGAAAAGTCTCGCCACTTTCGATCCATGCCTGTGCTTTGTCCACTATTTTTATCTTGTTGGCCTCTCTTATCATAGGATACACTCTGTAATGACAAAGAAGAATTTTACATGTACAGTAAAACCACACTTTTACCTACAGTAGTGTACAACACTATACCTGTACTGTCCTACAGGTATACAGTACCGCACTGCACTAACTACGGCACAGTAATTACAGTGCATTATACTGTACTTTATTACAGTAAGCTACTTACTTGACACGTCCATATTTCCATCCCAATTGGTGTCCCATCACCCTGATGCTGGTCTCAGATGCTGTGATATTGTAACTGTTCTCTAGAACAATCTTGACTGTTGCTGTACAGCGCTCATCATTAGCCTCGCTGATTTCGTCCACCAGACGCTTTGCCGTCCTACAGTTTAAAGGAAGAGAGAACAATTTGTTAGGCCCAAAAATAATTCAAAACAAATACATGTAATATATTTAAAATTATACTTCTAAAATTAGTACAGTAATTGTTTAGCTCTAAAAGAATTGCAAAGAAAACAAGTAAACCAAAAAAAATATTTTGATATGCAAGAAGCATTTTGATAATACAGTAATTGCAGAAAGAAAACAAAAATACTTACTCTGTTGTGACTGGGGGACTGCTTTACAATTTTAGTCTGACCATGAGCATGATAGCAGACAGTGCTTTGTGCTAAATCGAGGCCTGAAGTAAGTGACCAACATTTGATCTGTACAATTCTGCGTCCTCTCTTCTACATACAGAGCAAAAAAACGAATATCAGCTCCTTAAGCAAAAAGGTAAGTGAAATCAAATAACAGTCTTTTAAATTGATAATAGCAATGTCCGGTAAATATAAGTATAGATTCAGGGAGAGCAGAGAAAAACCAAGGGGTTAAGCAAGGTATAAGAAGCGGGGTACTTACAGAGAGGTTGGATTCCCACCAGGCTGTGTGACCCCCTGAGAAGCTTCACCTTACCCCCGTCTCCTTCCAAATGAAGTGGTGTAGAGCCACACACTCACAAGGTGTCACCACTAATCCATTCCTCCTGCAACAATGGTGAAACCGGTGGTGTCCTCCGATCCAGGCAGCAACAGAAACTTAAAATGATCGAGTGGACTACCGCTTGCTATGAAAAGAAATTGGGCAACTCACCAGATTTTAAGGTTAAAAAAGTCTTTAATGTAAACTACATAAAATGACAAAACTCCTCTTCTTCAATATGTTTCATGCCCACTATGGCGCTTTGTCAAGGAGCTCTCTCTTGTGCATATCCTGTATTCTCATGCTGAGATCCTTTGATATAACTTTCCTCTGCATCGCTGCTTTAAAAAATAAATCAAGCACAGAGGAATGTATATTCGATGTGTATTCCATGTACAGTATATTTAATGTGCATTGAATCAGTTATAAAAACCTGCAGCTCATGTCCACGCCCGCCAAAATATTCCGCCAGGGACACAGTGCATAAAAGGTGACACAAATTGCATAGCCTCCCACACGCTGATCTCTATCTGAATGAGCTCTTGTCCAGCTACTGTATTGTGCATTCTCCTATCTGCTTCCATGGATATGTCCCGATTCTACAGACGCAGGTAGTTGCTTTCTTCTGCTGTGCTGACAAAGAGAAAGCGAAAGTAGGAAGCTGTTTCCAAGCCAAAGGCAAAGGTGCCTAAAGAAAAGGTTCCGAAGGCTCCAAAGGCAAAGATCCCTGGCCCTTTGTATAGGAAGAAGAATATAGCCAAAGTCTGCGATCATGAAGTTGTTTGGACAGGCCCCAGGCACCCACTAAAGCCGAATCGGACATCCCGGACTTTTCACTTCCATCACCCACCGCCACCGATTCCCAAACATCCACGCACTCTGTCCCTTTGTCCACCGATGCCCGTCTGGAAACCCCCAGCTCACCTCCGCCAGCACCCAGCCACACCGATGTTCATCCTGAAGCCCCCAGCTCACCTCCTCCAGCACCCAGCCACAACGATGTTCGGCCAGAAGCCCACAGCTCAGCTCCTCCAGCACACAGCCATGCCAATGTTTATCCAGATACCCACAGCTCACCTCCTCCAGCACCCATCCACGCTGATGTTCGTCCAGAAACCCCTAGGTCACCACCTCCAGCACCCAGCCACACCGATGTTTGCCCGGATGACACCAGCACTCCTTGCACCAGATCCAGCTCGGTCATCAGCATGCTGGATGTTTTTAGTGGTATCGAAATGACTGACAACTCAACGAAGCAATACTGGGATAGAATGGAGGCCAAGATGGATCTTCTTTTTTCGTCTAGAGAAAATTGAGAGGAACATTGTGGGGCTCTATTCTTTGCTTGCAGTCCCTGCCCCTGTATGTCTGATGCAGGAGCAAGAGGGTGACCTGGAGGTGCCTTATTCTCCCATGGAGGAACCCCATACGCCCCCCCCCACGCACCCTCTCAATCCCTGGATTTGACCTGCAAGGTACCAACACCAAGCACACCATGGGACCCCCACGCTCACCCCCTCCATCTCCAGGCACACGTATACCATTCTGATGGAGCCGATGACAACTCTGGGAAGAGCTAGGCCACGACAGGAGGAAAACATCCTCTCAGACCATCTACCCTGCCCACTGCCAGAAGCACACCAGCTCCAGCACCCAGGATTGTACAGCTCTGAGACATCATGCTGAATGACCTGCCCAGAGCGTCTGGGAGAAATACAAGATCAGATGTGGTGGTCTACCTCAGAAATATGCCCAGCTCATCTTTAAACACCACGTCAGTTTTGAGATGTACAGCGAGTGGACCCAACATGTAAATTATGAAGGCAATAAATACAAGAAGAGCCTTCCTGCAATTTTAAGGAAAACAATTATGGATGAAGGATAAGCGCTATTTTTATGTTACCAGTCTTCTTGCGAGAATCGTGCGAGACAGCATCAATGGCCTTTTGAGGCATACAGGGGCTCATCTCTGGAGGTCCATCAACTTGTTTGATGACTAAATGTTATAAATTTATTTACAAATAAAGATGCACCACCAATGTAATCTAAAAAAAAAAGTTGATTGTTTTAAATGATTTCATTGTTTAATGCTTATTTTCTATTTTTCATGTCTGGAGCTGGCGAAGACAACATGCAGGAAATCCCCCCCACCCCCATGGTGCAGGAAACTCCCCCAACAATACTGCCAAGTAAGACAGTGCTCAAATCCATGTATGCCATGTCCCTTCCCCCCAAACCCCTCAAAAACCTAACGTAAACCTCTAGTCCTAATATAAAGTGCTGTGCCCCATGCCATGCCTACGTTGTCTCCCCCAATACCAGAATATACGCTCTAATATTGGACTGTACTAGCTTCATGGTTTCATTGGTTTTTCATGTGTAGTCACAATGTACTGTAGTCATAATGTACAGTTCCCCATGTCATGCCCTTTCTCTCCAACCCCCCCAAAAATATGGATTGCATAATGTATGGTGCAATTCTAAATATATAATATTGTCTCTTTCTTTACAGACCAAGATGTCCAAGAAGCACCAGTCGTTGCGAAGAAGAAAAAGACAAATTGTAAATTTTGAAGAAGAGGCGACTTTGTATTTTTGTATTATTCTTTTTTCCTTTATTATGTATGTATGTCTTTATTTATATAGCGCCATAAATGTACATAGCGCTTCACAGTAGTAATACATATCATATAAATAACAAATAATATAAATAACAGATCATGGGAATAAGTGCGTCAGACATACTGTAAAAGTAACATTAAGGAAGGAGTCCCTGCTCCGAGGAGCTTACAATCTAATTGGTAGGTAGGGAGAACATACAGAGACAGTAGGAGGGAATTCTAGTAAGTGCGTCTGCAGGGGGCCAAGCTTTATGTATCATGTGTCCATGATTATCCAGTGTTATTCATATGCTTCTTTAAGCAGATGTGTCTTAAGGTGAGTCTTAAAGGTGGATAGCGAGGGGGCTAGTCGGGTATTGAGGGGAAGGGCATTCCAGAGGTGTGGGGCAGAAAGTGAGAAAGGTTTAAGGCGGGAGAGAGCTTTAGATACAAAGGTGGTAGAAAGAAGACATCCTTGAGAAGAACGCAAGAGTTGGGATGGTGCATAGCGAGAAATTAGGGCTGAGATGTAAGGAGGGGCAGAAGAATGTAATGTAATTATCCTGTACAAATAAAAAATGTCATTCTTTAAATATACTTTTTGGTGTGTTCATGTTTTTACTGTTTAGACACTTACAGTAGTACTATACATAAAGTACTAAAGGCATTTAAATAAACTGTATATAAATATCTTGTTGACATACTGTACATTACTGTATACAGTAAAAACATTTGGCAAATAAGTTGTATTTACTGTTTAGATACACTTACAATAGCATTATCCTGTACATACTGTAATATTAAGTTGTAAAGGCATTTACATATATATAAATATCTGACATACCGTATATACTGTATAAATCTTGAAATTAAGTAGCTTTTAGTGCTTAAATAAACTTACAGTAGTATTATAAATAAAGTACTGATGTCATTTAAATATATTGTATCTAAATATATCTTTGACATACACTATAAAGAACTTTAAAATACGTTGCATTTACTGCTTATATACACTTACAGTACAGTGAGGAAATGCACTGTATCTCACTGTATAGTAATTTAATTCTGAACAAGGTTACTTAATGACACGCATGCGCAGAAATGTGATGACGCAATGCGTTTCAACAAGGTTCCAATTTGACATAGACGCATGCGCAGAAATGTGATGACATGCATATGCGTTTCAACAAGGTTCCAATTTGACATACACGCATGCGCAGAAATGTGATGACACGCATATGCATTTCAACAAGGTTCTAATTTGACGTACACGCATGCGCGGAATATCCATTTTACATTCGTAAGAAGAGGCGACGTTGCATTTTTGTATTATTCATTTTAACTATATTATCCTGTACAAATAAACCCTTTAATTCGTTAAAAATACTTTTTGTTGTGTGTGTTCATATTTGTAATCTTCAAATTATATTACACACACTTGAAGTACTGTATGGGAATAAAAGACAGGTTGAATTTCAATTAGATTTTTAAGACAACAACTCGCGATCGCCCACTTGAGTTTCTCGACGGTATTGCAGACAACGTTAAAATTTAATTTTCTGCACTCGATCAAAACACTAGTAAACTCGTTAAGTTAAGATGTGAAAATTTCAAGAAATCACGCACCAAGTCCGGGTGTATCAAGGACTTCAACCTGCGAAAGGCTCGGATAATGGCCGCTGCATGTGTAGCTCCAAACAGCACAAGTGTGATATCTGCAAGAATTATTTTGCCATTTGAGATAAAAGATTTAGGCCCAGAAATTCTAAACAATGCTATTCTGTAAGGAGTCTTACATCTAGGGACAGCTTAGTAAATATAGTGAGTAGTTTTTCTTTTGCATAGATTGCATACATGCACCACATCACTCTAACTCCACTCTCCACTATAGAACATACTGTAGCTTGGACAGTTGGTAAATGACAGCTCAGATCGCCATTCAAGTATCTTGAGCACTTGTTAACACTCAGGCCTTGTCTACAGTACCTCAGACATCGCTCGCACCGGACACAAACAGAGGGACTCTAATGCGCATGTGTTCAGTGCACACTTGTGCATGTGAGTGTCAGGGCTAAAGAAAATAGAGGAGACAAAATTGTTTGTAGTTGCTGCACGGCGGCCGGGTCACGTGAGCGGTTCAGCCAATGAGGGCGAATCGCTCACGTGACATTATGGGCATGCCCCCCGGCATGCCCTCACCACCACCCCCCATCGCTCAACCCTGCAGGGCACAGATTTTGGCAAGTACAGGCGCGTGTGACATCATGTGCTCGGTCGCGTGCAAGCCTGTACTGTGTCCAAGGCCTCAGATTCTGGAGGTTATTGTCTTTCAAAGCAAATCAAATAAAATCAAATAAGCTTTATTGGCAGGACGAAAGAACATTTCAATATTGCCAAAGCATGAATAATAGGGGTTAGGGTATAATGGTTACACACTATGTAACTCCCTTTCCCTATGCCTAAGTGAAACCGCGGGCGATTACGTGTGCTGCTTTTACCTGTGAGGCTCACAGGAGGCCAAAGCCTCTGCTTATGGGGAGCCTTGGGTGATATATCTCGTGGTGCAGCGCTTCCACCTATGAGGATCCCAGCGTAAGTGGGATAACTCCGCATAGGAAACAATATACTCAGCAATAACAACATCACACCAGATATTATATAACTCGTCTTTACTGTGGTCCCACAGTATGGCAAATAATACAGTACAGGCAGTCCTCATTTTACAAAGCTTCGTTTTACAACGAATGGCTTATCCAACGCTATGCAATGCATACCTATGTTCATTTTTACAACGCCAAACCGGCTTATCCAACGCTCTTATGACGCTTTGCAAAGTTGTTTGTGTATATAATATATATATATTATGCTATATTATACTATATAATATATTATATTATATATTATGTAATATTATATATATAATACAGTATATGCACTATATAATTTATGTGTGTGCTGCATATCTTATTGTCTGCGTAAAATATTTTGTGTATTTTAGCATTAAAAATGCCTTCAGGAACGGAACCTTTCATTTAAACAGTGTTCCTATGGGAAAACGTGTTTCGCTTTACAACGTTTCGCTATCCAACGCCATTTTGAGTAACGCATTGTGTCGGATAACCGAGGACCGCCTGTACACACAGTACAATAACACAATAACACAGTAGCACAGTACCACAGTACCCCTGTGTGTTCCCCAACATACAGTACTGCGGGTGCCCTGGGCACCTAGAACCCTGTGTCCGCAGAACAATTCCCACTCAAAGAGTATGAAGGTAGCGCTACCCTCCCTGTGGTGTGGTGGTACACGGTGGGTACCTTTCTGGCTACGACCTGGGAATTAGTGGGATCCTCTGTTAGCAGAGCCGCATCCGAGGTCCCTCGATGCGGGCTCTGCAAAATTCCCGTCATGCCTTACAGGTGGTGGTCCCGTGCGGTCTCTTCCGGAGGCCTCAGGTTGCCGCGTGGTTGTCCGATGGTGCGGTGGCGTGGGTTGTGGATCTCTAAGTGGGAAGAGTCCCTGTCTAGGGCCTTCTCTGCACTAAAACAGGATCAGGGCCTAACTGGGGCCTAGGAGCAAGGTTCTGGCCTAGTCCAGAGGCTTACTGGCTCCCTGGACACGTCCGTCCTCCTTGCTGGCTCCCTCAGGACTAACCAAGGTTCCCATTCTTTGGGGTATCTGTGGGAACGGGTTTGAGGAAGGGACACCATGCCCCAAAACATTGCCCCCCTTAACTGTATCACATACACTCTATTCGGCTTTTTGCCAACATGATATTGTGTCACCCTTTTTTCTGTTTTTCCTTGTTGTTTCCCTTGTCTTTCCCTTCTTCCCTTTCCACCACGCCATTTGGGCATTTGTTTGTATGCATAGACCCCTTTACATATAGCCTAAGCATCTGCCATATTTTGTACTATATATGCTTATTTCAGTTCAACTTATTTTTTTGGCATATTCCAGTCTCGTTTCGTTATATTTACATTGAGTGCTGGGAACATCACCCATTTTTTTACTTTCCTGTGTGTGATAATTTGTTGCCAATATTCCCAGTAGTTTGTGCTGCAAACTGTAACAATAGATAATGTTACCTTAGTAATACAAGATTACATTGCAGCTGCTGAGTTACACTGACTAAAGGATTGATTGAAACTGAAAGGCAGCCATTTAGTGAACCCAGGGAAGGCAGGATCATTGCGCGATCATGAGAGAACGAATCAATCGGCAGGTAAGTGAATTAGTTTTTAATAAAGGTAATCAAAGGCTGCATATATTAAAACTTTTAAAAGTGCCGCTTGGACTGCCTCTTTAAATCACTCTCCTAAATTCCCATAAAGTTTCGGATCACCTACAAAGTTCTCCTCCTTACCTTTAAAGCTCTCCACTTTATACAAATGAGCTCTGATCTCTTGTTATGCCCCTGCACATCTCTTACGCTCCACCCATAACTGCCTCTTCTCCAGAGGTGCAATTACATTTTTGTGGGGCCCCATGCAAAAGTGTTTAAAGGACAACCCAAATAAAAACACTAAATAAATCTAGAGTTTCCTGGTGTCTGCGACTTTGCCAGTTCTCCCTCTTTTCTTTTACACCCCTCACATACTTCCTTGCTCTCACCCCCTGCTATCTTTCCCTCTCTATTTCTCTTCACCCTCATTCCCCACTCCTTCTCATCCTCGATCCTCCCCTTCTCCTCACCCTCAATCCCTCCCTGTTTCTCACCTTCAACTCCCGCTCTTACTCACCCTCAAACCCCCTCCTCCTCACACTCAATCTCCCTCCACTCACACACTCTCAATCCCTCTGCACACGCACACACACACACACACACACACACACGCACACGCACACGCACACGCACACACACACTCAATCCCCCTACACACAGACCATCTCTCAATCCATACACCTACTCTCAATCCACACATGTACACAATCACACACACACTCTCTTAATCTACACACACACACTCTCAATCCACATCCACACACATAAACACTCTATCAATCCAACACAAACAAACACATGGACTCTCTTTCTCTCAATACCACTACACACACACACACACACACACATAGAGTCTCTCTCTCTCTCTCTCTCTCTCTCTCTCTCTCTCTCTCTCTCTCTCTCTCTCTCTCTCTCTCTCTCTCTCTCTCTCTCTCTCTCTCTCTCTCTCGTGTGGTGAGAGTGGTGTTTGTGTGTGTGTTTCAAACATGTCGCACCTTTCACTATTGTGTCCAGTATTTTGGGAGAAGTCCTCTGGCAACCCTATTGAGGAGGGGGGAGGTGGTGGATAGGGCTGTTCCAGTTTCGGCTGCATCAGTGAGGGAGATGCTGCAGGGAGTGCAACGGCCATACGGATGGCTAACCGCTAAGGCAATGAAGGGGTTAACCAGCCGTGCCAGGTTTATTGTGGGTAGCGGGGGTAGGTGAAGGGGGTATTTGGCCCTTGGTGGGTGTTTAGGGCTTGCGGGGGGTTGCGGGTGGACTTAACCCTTTCATGACCTTAGTGGTTCATACCGCTATGGTCATGAAGGGGTTAAGCCCTCCCGCTACCCACCCGCAAGCCCTAAACAACCACCATTGGGGCTAATACCCACTTCGGCCACCCCCGCTACCCACAATAAAAAAAATACACACACAACAGCCCCACACTAAATAAATATATAAATATATAAATAAATATATAAATAAATAAATAAATATATGACTTTAACTTACTATAAGCTTATAGGAAGATTATGCATTAGGTTGCTCATCCATTTTGTCCCTCTGGAAGCATATAAGTTTAGTATTAGTGTGTAATAATAGATTTTCCCTTTATGCTTGTGGATTTAATCACCATTAAAACCAACTAGTCCATGCCAATAGCACCACAATGATGCTCTTTATGACATAGTGTAATATATAGTGTAATCACTCTTTAGTGTACTGTGTCCCATGCAACAATCAGGCACAACAATAGTATAGATCTAGAAGGGTTAATTAATTAATGATTACTATTCCAATTATATAAGCAATTTATAAATTAATATGTTCGCGATGTTCAAAAACTGTATTAATTACGCTTTCTCATGACCCAAAAATGTTTTTCAAAAAGGTTTAGAAAATTGTAATATGTAATATCTCTAATATGAAATGTGGTATCCATATGCCCACTTACAGCATGTAACCCGGGTTTGTTATTTATCAATAATAACAGCCCCCCAGTTCCTCATCCGTATTCAAGTCTCTATTTGTTTTACATAGTTATATTTACATCTATGGATGTCCTAATCTACTAACCCCTGACTCAATATCTCTCCTTTGTATGTAATCTAAATCTACTATTCAGTATTACTCATGTTATACGATTAACTAATTTTCTGGTCCCTTTATTATGAATCACTTTGACGTACCATTATGATGAATTGCTAATATACTGTTCTAAGATAATATACCAATGACCTCCAGTCCCAAGTGTAATTCCTTTTTTTGTTCATCTCTATTGCTGGCACCTAAACAATTAATTAACACTAAATAGCCTGTGCCAAGATAGTGAGCTTTGGCGGTGTAGCATTTAGAAATTGTATATAAGCATATCCTAGCTATAACAGTGTATGTAACTTGCCCTATTTGTGGGGGCAATTAGCTCCATTAAGATCACCTTCTAAATGTTTTGTGTATGTATGGAATTTTGTTGTGCTTTCTATTACCCAGCCTAGCGATTCAAGATGTCATGTAACATATATAGTGTTTAAAATTTTAGTCTAAATATCTATTGGACTACACATATATGAGGTAAGATCATGCTCTTTAACATGACCCCTGATTAGATTATATGATCAGGTCAATCAGAGATTATGGCAATGCAACTGATCGACCCTATAGGTTAAGGCATAGACCAGTACTATTATATGTATTCAATCTGTACTTTCCATTATCTTCTTTTAATATGCCTAGATATCGCCTGTCTGGGTATTAGTGACATTTGGTCTATTATCCATTATGTGTTTACCATCCGTTTTTAACCATTACCTTATCCATATATATGATGGAGCTCCCATTTTTTACACGTGCATACTTCTTTATACGTGTATACATTTCTAATATTTCCATATCATTCTAAGGATTGCCATTCCTCTTAGGCCCCTGAGATTCATCATATGGATTTTTCCCTTCCATCTTTTTTCTCCCCCCTTTTTCCCTTGATTCCCCTATGCTATTTGTAATTTGATCTTTTTTTCGTTGCAATCGATTCCCCGCAGGATAATTATGATCTAGTCAAATTCTATCAAAATTGACCAAATAAATAAATTATTCCTCAACCGACTTAGTCCCAAATTAAGGACATAAATAAAGTCCATCTGATCCCCTTCTATGTATAGATAATATTAGGAACATATATGTTCCTCAACCATTATGGAGAAAGAAAAAGGTTAAAATGTTTAATCAGTCAGAGAATTTGCTTCTCGAAATAATTGCTCCACCATATGTATGTGGGTAGAAGTGACAACAAGTGCAGACCATGTTTTTTAAATATTTGTATAATTGTTTTCAATTAAATACTAATTGGGGATGATATAAAAGATACCTAAGTGCAAAGGGCGGTACACTCCTGAGGAAGCCACACACCCTTTTCTGGCGAAACGCGTAGAGTGGGAGCCGTCCAGACGGGAGAGAGGAGAGAGGCGTGATTGCCATTTAGAAATTCTACCAGCCGCACCCGGAAGTGACGCGACGGAACTAAGCGGAAGTGACGTTCCGGCGGTGAGAGAGGCGAGATCACCCACCCGAGAGGCAGCTCCAGGCTTGAATAGCTGAAGGGGAGCTCAAACAGCCCACGGGAGAATACAGCCCAAATCACACAGTACACCGCCGAAGACGTGGAGTCGCGGAAAGAGGCTATCTGTACCGGGTCCCATTGGAAGAGGCGGGTGAGCCGGAAGCTAACACACTCTTCTCTCCTCACTAATATTGTGAACAATGCTTAATATATTCATTTTTATTGTAAGTGTTCAATTTTAAATATAAAAAGTTTAGTTTTATCATTATACTGGTCTGCACTATGGTATCATTTTTCTTTACATGCACTGGGTTGCTGAGCTGACTATTGGAGACTGCTTCATTAAGTGGAGAACAACATCCATAGCAGAGACCATTGTGTGTCTAAAACGCTTGAATACAACTTACATCTTGTAAGTAGGTACAACATACGAGCCAAGACAAGATATTGAATTTTGCACTTAAAATACTGTTTACACTTAGATTGTTTTTTTCTGTTCTATTTTCCTCCATGCTCCCCCTGGAATACAACAGGAGGTTTAACCATTACCTGTCACGTAATTGAATTCTTTATTTTAATTGTATGCAAGCACCCAATCAGTCACAGGAGGTGGGTATATATACCAGGGGTGGGGAGATACAATGGTATTATGCCCCTGAGGAAGCCCTAGAGGAGAAACGCGTAGGGCAGACCCTGCAGACATTGCAGACATTGCAAACCGAGCAGAGTGAGACACGCTGCAGAACGGAGTGGAGATAGCGCTGTGACGTCATCGGAGGTCGAAGTCTCGCGAGAATTGGAGCCGGAGCACATGACGCGGAAGTAAACCAGGCTAGCATCAGTGCAGTGGACCGGAGACCAAACTCTATGAGTGTGAGAGACTCAATTTAAACTCTCAACTGCTTGATACTATTTCACACCATGTGAGTGAGATACTGTTTGTTATTTTTTAGATAGTTTTTTACAATAAAAGGTTTTATACTATTTTTGTTCCATTGTGGCCCACGGAGACCACCTGGTGGACCATGGCACCTGGCGGGGACCACTCGCAGCCCTCCAGACCCTGTTTGAAACCAGGTACTGGGCTACTCTAGGTCTGTGAGGTGACCCATCAGGCCAATGTCGCCGCCATCTTTATAGCGTCCAAGATGCGACGTGGGCTCTATAAAGATGGCGGCGACACTGGCACCCCGATGACACATACCGGGGCCTGTAACTTGGGAAGCATACCCTGCTCCTGTACACTATTACTGTATTAAAAATGCATTAATGCTGCTTCATTACCATAGCAGATAGCCGCAAAGGTAAGGAATGATTGTTTATTGATATGTGTGTTTTACTCATAGTGTAGATGTGCAGAGGGTCTCCGGAGCTGAACTGCTTTGGTTTTAGGATCCGGGGATGCCCTGCTTCCCGAGATAAAGGCCACTTTATGGGGTGCCGGTATCCCTCTGCTTTGTTTACATTCCGCGGTCACGTGATCGGGACATTTAAATGCAGAGGGATACCGGCACCTCATAAAGGGGCCTGTATCTCGGGAAGCAGTGGGTCCCCGGACCTGACCCCCTGCACATCTACACTAAGAGTAAAAATTGTTTTGATGTATTTGTATTCTTGTCGATGTTTGCGCAGAGAGAGTGGCAGATCTCTCTCTGCTGACATCTCGGCAGGGGACGGCGTATCGCCAGGTTATCGTGAGACAGACTGTCTCGCCACCGGCTACTCGGCGTTTTGCTTTCGCAGTGATTCGCAGGGATTCGGCCCTTCCTGAATACTGCGAGGGCAAATCGCCAAAATCATGTCGATATTGAACGCCTGCTGAGAGCCCTTTTTCGGCACTTACTGCATGAGGCCCTAAGTCTCCTAACAAACCGCTCAGATTGTAAGCTCTCCGGGGCAGGAATTTCCTATCCTACTGTCTGATTTTTCATTACTGTATTATAACTTCCTGTACTGTATTGTCTGTTTTGTAAAGCGCTGAGTACATTGTGGGTGCTATAAATAAAGATATATTCAAACGTTGTCAGCCTGAGTCCAACACAATAGCAAGCTTCAGAGTGCTGTGATTATTACTGGAAGCTCAAAGGCAACACTACTTTTTTGGCTACTGTACATTTTGTCATACAAAATAGACGAGTGCACGAAGGCTGTGCGTGCAGCATATTATTTATTTCATGTAGAAATATACAGATTTGCATATGTCCTCCTGGCCACAGGAAGAAAGGGATGATTCCAGAGTTAGTAATGGAAAATGTATATGTAGATTTTCCAGTCTAGAAATATATAATTATATTCTTGATATCATTTTCAAGTTGATCCAATACATGTTGGTTCAATAAGTGCTATATATAACTCTTTATTAAACAAAACTAGAATAGAATAATTCTATTGTATTTCAAATCTACTGACCAAGACTATAGACTAAATGTTAGTAAAATTTCTCTGTTGCTCTTTGCAAAAACTGCAACGACTAAATCACTTTAAGTAGGAGAAATTAAGCTCTTAATCAAATAAACATTTTCAGCTTCACAGAAGTACAAACTATTACAGTAGATCACTTCCCAAAACCAGCTGTTTTTGCAAATGCATAAAGTTAAAAAATTGCCTTTTTGTATAAAAAGATAATCATTCTCAGGATTTATATAACCTTCCTGTTTTATCTTCAGTCTCAGAGCAATGTATTGTACATAAAGGAGGTAAATTGATTGCTTGATTGTTTCAAACAAATGCTTCCTGTTGTGCAAAGTCTGCATTTCAGACGTCATTTTGGAATGACTTATATTTCCAAATTAATCTTTTGGTGCTGGAGGTTCAATAGCTTGGGAAGTGACTGAATCAGAAACAATGTCCAAGTCAAGTGCAGCATAATTAAGGTTACATTTCCCAGTAATAACCAACCGTGACGTGATTTTAGAGGGCCCTTTTCATTTCCATAGAAATGCATAATTCTGCCCAACATAAACAATACTCAGCAAGCAAAATGAATGATAAACATTGAACAGCAAGAAAAATGGCCAGGATTTGAGTGTGTTCAATACTAGGAAACTAAACATCATCTTCCCCAATGCATGTGTATCTCCAAAAATTAAAAGGCAATCCTTTATATTTTAACATATTAGTAGATTTCTTTATCAAATGTTCCACCAGGAAATAATACATTGAGAGTTACCTCTCGTTTACATATGAGATTGCTAAATTTTTATCCACAATTATTTAGTTGCTGCACATTGAAAGCAAACGTGATGCCATCGCCGTTGCCACCGCTCAATCTAATAAATGGAGATGTTAAATTCATAGTTTTATTGATCCTTGTGAGGTGTAGACTGTGAGTTTCTGATTGAATGCTGTCTACAACTCTTTTATTATATTTTATGACTATTTTACAGTTTTTTGACCCGACTGTTTTGAGAAAAGCACCAAGTTACCTTTTTGTATATATTTTGTACAGCAAATACAAATATCACGTGTTAGCACATTCACATGTAAACCCCTCCTAGAGGGTAACTAGCAGGTTAGCATATGCTGGGCCCCATCTTGTGTGGCATGGTGATTCTGACATCATGGAAGAGTATTTAAGTGAGGGAGAAGATTCGAGAAGGTTAGGTTCCAGGAGGACAAGAATAGAGGAGCCTCGGGGAGAGTACATAAATAATGTTTATAAAGTAATAGCACAGACCAGGCCCCCCTGTTTATCATGTTATAGATAGGACAGCACCGTTTACATTAGCATCCCCAAACGAAGGAATCGAGTCATGAATATTTAAGGAAAAGGAAGGCCACAGAGGGCATCAGGAAAAAGGGCCCCTGGGTGTTGGTGGATAAGCTCTAACCGCTGATCTGCACTAATATTCCTCACCAGTCTGTATGGAAGAAGCAGTTCCCAAACAGGCTGAAGGTATTGGGTCACGTAAGAAAGACCCACCAGGATTCCCATAGGGAGTAATTGGAGCAATACCAATGATGATCCTAAAGCAACAAGGGGGGCAGTGTCCCACACATACTTAAACTAAGCCAATCTACCTCTATTTGAGTGGTAAGAGTGGGCAGTGGTTACAGTGGGCACTGCTGGAAGAAACGTTTTTATGTATGTCTGCTATAAAGTACTTGTGGTATAGTGGTAGTGCAAAAGGCGCTAAACACTATAAGGTGATCACTAACTATAAAGTGACAATAAATTTAAACAACCAATAGTGGTAAAAGTGATGAATAAATAATATAAATGTGCAAATAACGTGATAAATATAAGTTGTAACTCCCTGCTCAAACCCTTCTGGCAGGGCTTGTCTTCACTGGTCCCCAAATGGTAGAAATGTTCTCTCACAACCCAGGGGGAGGATGAAGGAGACAAAACAACAAGATACAACGATTTAAGTGCAGACAGTGGTGATGAGTGAAATAGCTCAATTGTAATCTTGCCTCCTATGTGCAGCCTACTCACAGGATTTCAGTCTTATTCAGGCAACATCAGATAGCTTGGATACATGTGATCTTCTGAGTTCAAAGTGTTACAGTACGCTCCAGTTCAGACGAGATGATGAAATGCAAAGACAGAAGGTATACCCATAGTGCAGATCAATAGCATAAAAGGTAATTTTATATAAAAAATGCGCACTTACAATAAAATTGTACAAAATCAGCATGTACAGTACAATGTTGTCAATATGTGTATTAACGGTTCCTGTGCATGGGGACATGCATAATTGACAGTTGTACTACAAAAGTTCCTGGCACCCATTATTATACATCTTTGCAACCTCATCACCTACTGATGCAGCGGCCGTTATTCGAACACTTCACGCGTCACGTACATCGGAATCCTGATTTGAAACCGCGGGATTAATTCCAGCCTTCCCGCACTAAGATGCGAGCGCGGCGAGTGCAGAAAAACTAATTTTAGTGTTCTGGCTTTTAAAAACATGAAATTGACACAGCAGCACAGTAGCACAGTACTGTGCACATTACAATTCATCCATTGCAAACGAAGAAACAGAATCCATGAAATTCAAACAAAACATCCGCGCTAAGCGCGGGTGCCTGGGGCGATTGGCCGCATTCATGCTGCGTGGGGAGAAGCAGAGAACTCAAAATCGGTGCCGTGATGTGTTCGAATAACGGCCGCTGCATCAGTAGCCACCTGAATTAAGGTAATCCATATTGAGTAGTCAACTTTGCACATAGATGTAAACTCTGGGCAGGGAGGGTTACACACATCTCACACTGTTCTTCAATCCTGCTTATCCCATTATCTCTTAACATACAGTACAGTGCTTCCACTGCAGCCAGGGATTCTAGGAAATGACATGCAAATGCGCATACAGTGGTTCATCTTTTGCTTCAAATCCATTTTAAGATGCACCCATGTAAGCTTATGACTGCTGTATTACACTGCTTTTTCAGCACAGCCAGTAAACCAACTCAGAGACAGCTGTTTCAATCTTTTGGGTCTCATGAGTGTGAGGCTGGTTATACTGGCTTTACAATATAAAGTTGGAATCGGTTTTAACCACACATTACATAAGTTAGGGTGGGTAAAAAGTAACAAAAACCATGTACAGTGTACAACAAATAAAAAATACCACTTGTGGGCACATTTTGTATAATTTTTGTTTACCAACAAACAGTATCTTTTTTCCTGTATGAATGAGCACAAGATCTTTTTGTCCATTTTGGTCCTATTTTGATCTCCTTCATACCCCAATTTGACACTGTTTAGAAGGATAAATACAGAGACAGGATAACTCCTTGACTGCACTCAGTACCACCAGATTTGTAAAGTGAAGAAAATAAAACGTAACCTTTACTCTTTCATTAAAAAAATGACTACATACATGTATAAATACAATTTAATTTATTAATAAGTGCGGATTATATTAACCATATATGGTGGGATTCAAATCTTCAAATATAGTATCACTGAAGTGTTAAGAGAAGAAACTAGTGCTATTGTTTCTAGAATATCACGCCTGCAAAGCACTCCCTACGCGTTTCATCTCAACCCCTGACGAAGTCTTTTGAGATGAAACGCGTAGGGAGTGCTTTGCGGACGTGATATTGTCCAGTTTTAGTACAGACTCACTATTTCATTTACGGGACTCTATATATTGGGTCATTTATACCTATCTCAGCCAGTCATTTGTTATCCTTGCGGGGGCTGCTACTACCTATCTGGTGAATCCTGTGATGTCATTGAGTTCTCGCGGGATTTGTATCGGAGACTCACTGCAGTGACGAGGGATTTGGATTAGGGCGGCGCTCCATACCTCCTCCGGTACACGGAATACATTGTGGAAGTTGCTGTATTCCCTTCATACCGGACGATCTCCCGGAGTAACCTGGTTCCTGCAATCTGGCTGGCGATTGAGTATTACACATAACTGCTTTTATTCCCGTTTTGTTTGTGAGTGTGTTTTTTAAACCATCTACTCCATATAAATGTTGTGAAACGTTATTACGCTATTACGCTATTAGTAATTTTGCAATTAAAAAGGTGCACGTAATCCTGGTGCCTTATGCCACATAACAAGTTAACCCCCTAGCTGCCAGTAATTCATTGCAAAACAATTCCAATGGATCAGCCATGAACAAAGGATTTATGCTGTCTTTAAAGCTCATGTATGGGAAACTATCCAAAGTATCCCAACCTGCTAATAATGCTAATATTATGCTAGAAATTACTCACATCAGTGACTAGCAAAGAAACACACCAACAATCCCATTATTTCATTGGAATAAAAGAAAAAATACAAAATTGAGAAACACCCTACCTTTGATTAAAGCAAACAATTTAACAAAAATGCATTGAATCCTTAACACTTAATTACAGATGTTTGGAAAGGGATCCCATTGGTTCCTAAAAGGACTTGTCAATAATTGAATGGCTTCACTTCGTGTATAAAAGCAGCACCATCAGGCATAGCTGGTAGACCTGTTCCAGCCTAGATCTCCATCCCTACAGCAGAATATAACTAGAAGAGCAACCATGCCTGGCTCAAAGGGTGGTGGATGCAAAGATTCTGACCGTAAGTAATTCTTTATGATAGTGAATAGGGTTACATGGAATTTACAAGTTGATGCATCTGGTATACTTGCAAAAGGCTGGACTGACTGGCAAAGAGATGTTCATAGCTGTACATAGTTATTGCAAAGATATGTATTCTATTGGAACTTAAACAACCGTGGAAAGAGGATAGTTGTAATCTGTGCATAGTTCTTTATGGTGTTGCTGTTCTATTTAGCAGGGAGATGCTTAAAGATCATTTGAAAGTCAAGTAAACTGTTCTCAATGAATTATCATAAAGAGATTTTTTTCCTGAAATGGAAACTGTAAGAACAACATGAACTGATTTTTTTTGCAGAAAATCATAGCTGCCAAGATTATTGTGAGTAAATTAAAAACAGTTATTTAAAGAGAACCCAAGGAAATGTATAAAACTATACGTGTCTTGGTGAACAAAAAAAAAGATATTTTTTTTTGCTTGCATCACATATATGAAACATGTAAACCAAGGCATTATGTCTACATTTGAAACAGATTGTTAAAATGTTGAGATGTTAATGCAACTCAGAACTGCAGGGTGTTTGGAAGTAAGGAAAAGAAACATGAGGGGTAGAAACACTGAATTGTGAAATGTAGCTTCATCTTTTACTCTCCTCAAATCCCTCACTAATATGCACTCACCCTGACACATGGATGCATGATCTTTTCTATTGTTAACTTAATAAAAATGTATCCCATTCATCTACAGTAGGTTTTCAAAGCTTTTGTATGATTGTCCTTTAGCTATTAGAAATACAGGATTTGAACTTATTGGTCTCAGTGATATTTATTCTCTCTCATTTCAGCCTGTGCACCTGCTAAATCATGCAAGGACGCATGCCCTGCCCCAAAATGCCCAGGTAGGAAAATCTGCATGTCAATCTCATCTTAATCCGGTTGTTTACGGGACGGCCTTTAACTCATTGTGCAGCAATATGCAATCACATTGCTTGTGGTATTTTCTCTTTACAGTACTAATCTATACTATAAATCTAAGTTGGATTCCGTTTTCCGTTTGTTTGTATACTGTATCCGAAGCATCGATATCTCACAAACGGCACCACGTAGCACAGCAAAACTTGGACTGGACATTCTGCGGCGGATTTGTAGGTCAAAGCAACTATTTTGAGGTTTCAATGTCACTCACCTCCCAAATTATGGACATTCTAAGTTTCCTTGGCTAATGTTAGAGCAGGGGGAGGGGGGGAGGGCGTGGCTACTAAGGGAGAGGACGTGTCCTTGTCTCGATCGGGGCTGTGTGTGTGTGCGAGGGAGATGTGCCAGAGGGGGACGGGATGTGCCAGCTAGCAGAGGGAGATGTTCCAGTGGGGGGAGATATGCCAGCTAGCGGGGGGAGAAGCAGGGGGGGGGACATGTGCCGGATGCGGGGGGAGATGTACCAACGGGGGGGGGGGCAGGAAAATTTGCTGCAGCGAGGGGAGATGTACCAACAGCGGGGGGGGGGATGTGCCGACTGTGAGGGGACATGCCACAGCGGCGCGGGGAGATGTTCCGCCAGCGGGGAGGGTGCGGGGGGGCAAAGACATGTTCCGGCAGTGGGGGGAGACACAGACGGACAGACCACACACACACACATATACACACACACAGACAGAGATAAATCTCACCCGCACTACATCTAGCAGCGGGTGGGGAGGGGGGGCTGGGAGATGTATTAAATATTACATTCCCCGGGCAATGCAGGGCACAAAAGCTAGTAAATTATAAAACAATGCATTACTACATGTATTTTATTACTATAAGGGAAACAGCAGTCATTTTAAACTGGAGCATAACATGGAAAGGAAAGAATGACTGTAGAGAACATAATGATGTGTGTTATGGATAAAGTTGATTAAGGAAAACACAGCTCATTTGAACCTTCAATCTCCTTCACATCACTGCCTTCTCCTTGTCTGTAATTGTACAAGAGGGGTTTGCCTTTTTCCAAAATGACTCTTTTCTAGAACTGAAATAGCAATAGATTTCACAATAAGTTATATACAATAAGGGTGGGCACCCTTACTGGTGTTTTAGTTTTTGTCCTAAAAGTTTTTCATTATTTTGTTAGAAAGAGAAAGGCAAAACTGGGTATATGAAATCAGAGTAAGATCTGTAGAATGATTGGCCTAGAGTATTATAATACTGTTTAGATGGAGATATATGGAAAATATATAGTATTATTGTGAAATAATTTTTTAACCAATCCAGTCTTGATTAAAGAGTGGCAAAACTGGGTGTGTGAAATCAGAAACTACCACAATTTTACATTTCAAAACAAAATAGAAAACTAAAACCAAATCCCTTCAGATTTTTCTAACCTAGACCTAAAAATGATTTACAACCAAACCCAGAAAACCAGACAAAGAGCCATCTGTACTGTAGGGTTACCAGTGGAGGTGAAAACTAATGGTGTCCCTTGCCATTTTTAAATTATGGGTTTCAGTTATATTATTATAGTTTCGTAATTATTATTATAATTGTATACTTATTATAAGCATATTTTCATTTTGTTGTGCTATATATGTTTTTCCCTGCTTATTTTGAAATCTGTTCATAATTTGGTGAAAATATAAAACCAAAAACAAATAGATTGTAGGCAGAACAAGAAGCAAAACACAAAATGTATTTAAACCAAAACCACATTCGAAACCAATTTTTATTAAGCCTGTTAATGATTGTCATCATACCTTCTAACTATCTTCAAGTCAGTAGTATGATCGTAATACAGTCCTGAATTCGATGTCACTTTGCTTGATCAGAGTAAGACCTATAGAAATATTGGCCTACATTATTATCATAATGTTAAGATGAAGATACATGGAATATATGCACAATTGATTTCAACTTCCATAGACTAAGTTCTTAAGATTTGGGGAGTTTAGAATCAGAAGGCAATTTTAAAGGAAAACTACGGATTTACATCAGTGAAACTCAATAGAAGTTTATGGGTCCCCGATACTAGAAATCAGTGAGACCGACTTCAAATGATACTGACTTTGAATAAATCAGACCTGACAGATCAGTGAAAATTTCCAGTACATCAGAGTTTAATATTTTCTGTGTGCTTCTGTGTCCCTCCTTTTAGTGTAAAATTAATCAAAGTCCCTCAATGTGGGGGATTTTTGTTTTAAATAAACTGTCTTTGTCTGATCTGATTTTTTTTACTGTAATTTCCTTCATTAAGAAGTAATCAATGTATCTCAGCCATTCCTTCAAATTATACCTCTATTTCTCATCAGAACCTTGTCATCAAGGTCATGGAGGTAGCAGCGGTGGAGGTCATGGAGGTGGAGGTCACGGAGGTGGAGGTCATGGAGGTGGAGGTGGAGGTCATGGGTGTCAAAGCAGTGGAGGTCACGGAGGTCAAAGCAGTGGAGGTCATGGAGGTGGAGGAGGAGGTGACGGAGGTGGAGGTCACGGGTGTCAAAGCAGTGGAGGTCACGGAGGTCAAAGCGGTGGAGGTGATGGAGGTCAAAGCAGTGGAGGTCACGGAGGTGGAGGTGGAGGTGGAGGTGACAGAGGTCATGGGTGTAAAAGCAGTGGAGGTCATGGAGGTGGAGGTGGAGGTGGAGGTGACGCAGGCCACGGAGGTCATGGGTGTAAAAGCAGTGGAGGTGGAGGGGACGGAGGCGGAGGTGGAGGTCACGGAGGTCATGGATGTAAAAGCAGTGGAGGTCATGGAGGTGGAGGTGGAGGTGACGGAGGTGGAGGTGGAGGTCACGGAGGTCATGGGTGTAAAAGCGGTGGAGGTGGAGGTGGAGGTGACGGAGGCGGAGGTCACGGAGGTCATGGGTGTAAAAGCGGTGGAGGTGGAGGTGAAGGAGGCGGGGGCGGAGGTGGAGGTCACGGAGGTCATGGGTGTAAAAGCAGTGGAGGTCATGGAGGTGGAGGTGGAGGTGGAGGTGATGGAGGCGGAGGTGGATGTGGAGTCAAGAAGTAATCCCTCTGAATCCATCTCAAGTGTGTTGACCGAAAGGATTTACTGTAACATTCTGTTAACTCTCTTTACATTACTTCTTAAGAGATCAGCAATTACAAACCCCTTTATAATGTCTGGTTACACATTAAAATAAACTTATTAAACCATTTGCTGTCTGATCTGTGAAGTAGATTTTTTTAAATGTATATTTTCACTTACAGTTTTTAAAGGAAAGGTATAGTAGAGCCAGTAGCTCTGCAGAGAATGCGATGTTACTACAAGATTACAACAGAGGGCTCCCTGTTATATACAGAACTTATGATCAGCTAAAGTTTTTCAGTCCAAGTCATTAAATGTTTTCATGTGAGTTGTAGGAATTTAAATACATCCGCCTGACATTAGACATCTAAAAGAGGAGCCCAAATTCATATCAAACTCTAGTAAAATACACACAGATACCCAGCAAGCTCTAATGAGCCTCAACATTACCACATAAGATATATAATAATATAAAGAAGCCCAAAGCTACATCCAATATGATAAAAATATACAGTGAAATAGCTATATATCTCTTGAAAAAAGGGTCATTTAGTTAAACCCTTTGACCAAAGCATTTTAAGCCTGCAAACCACTTCAAGGCATGACCATATACATTAGCGACATACTTTATTAAAGTAAATGCCGGCGGCATGCCGGGATCTACCCCAGCTGCCGCCAGTCAGAAACGCGCGCCGCCGCGTTTCCCCCACGCACCCCCCCTCCACATCGCGCGCAATTACCCCCCCAAAGACACCCCGAACCCGGCTTCTACTCTGCCCCTCTGCTTCCCCGCACCCCCGCTTACCTAGATTTGAACTCCAGGGGTGTCGGGGAAGCCTGGGGAAGCCGGGGAAGACGGGGAAGCCGGGCGCGCTTGTGACCGTGACGTCACAGTGCGCCGCCACGCGCCGCGGCTACCCGCTTCCCAGCCTCATTCAGCCAGCGGCATTTGCTCGAATAAGAGCTGCCGCTGCTGTATTGCAGGTCCTAACACTAGCTGATTAAAATTCTTATTTACCTCTATAGTTAGAGGAAGAATGATTACATTGGATCTGTCCCAACCAGCTGCATGAAAAAAGAACTGCTTACTTGGAAAGTGGGGAGGGGTGAGCTTAAACTCTGGGAGGGAGGAACCTCTAACCTCCAAAACAGCTGAGACCAGCTGGATAAAGTTAATAAACACACAGATACCCAGCAAGCTCTAAGAAACCCCAACAATTACCACATTATATTATAAATATATATATATATATATATATATATATTGCAAAGAGTGACCTAGGCGCACATATGCAGGGGAAGAGAAAAGAAAAAGAGGAAAAAATCATAGGGCAGTATATCAATACAAGCAGATAAGAATTCGGTGAGATATGCACTTACACTAGTAAGATCATTAAATGCCTTTAATCCACTTAGGGACTCTCGAACTCAGCTCCTGTAGTTCGTCTGTTTCTTGGCTCCTGGATCTTTGGAGAGGCTTGTCCTGAAGGCTCCTTGCAGCAGTCACGATGAGTCTGTTTTTAGCAGACTATACCTTGGTGTGGATCTCAAATAAAGGGATGGGTAGGGAATAAAAGGAGAAACATATGTGTAAAACCTTTTAATAAAACATCTAAGGATAAAACAAAAGTATTTAACTCACATTCTATGAGTTAAAAACGGGCAGTAGAGAGTGTTTAGCGAGTCTCTCACACTCGTGGTATAGAACGCCGACTTCCAGACCTCCTCACACCGGCAATTGCTTCCGCATCAGGTGATCAGATCTCGTACGGCTCTTGCGAGATTTCCCTCTGTGTAATTCACTGCCAATGCTCCGTTCAGCTCCGTTCAGCTCACACTAGGAACAGTCTCTTAGCGTCACTCTCCCTGCTCCAATCACGCTGGCCCTACGCGTTTCTCCACTCGGGCTTCGTCAGGGGCTGCTATGGTTACCTTATCCCCACCCTGGGTATTTAAACCTACCTCTTTTGACCGATTGGCTGATATTTCATTTAGCTGGCATATAATTAATTAAACATATAGCAGGCATATCTAGACCATAGTGACACATCAAGGGACTTGAATAACAATTTAGTCCTATTCAATGGCCCTATATACACAATACCTGCCATATATAGATAGCAAATATGTGTTTAACTGGAAATCACTAACGTGTTCCGATTTGGGGGTTAATTATATACCCCATCTAAGGATGTTTTTAAAGACTCATACACTTAATGGCAGTTATTGTGCATTTGGCAATTTGAATTTGAAAGTTAATTTAGTTTGTAATACAGAGCACGTTCGATATATTAAATATCTAAAATTAACAGTTTCTATATTGTTTGTAACCACGTTTTTGGAGCAACATGAGATACATATAATAATGCAACCCTATGTTGCCAATAGACCATATCCAGACTTACATTAATTATTTCTCATAATCTCTAGAGAGGACTTATTAATCTACCTATAATTTGTTGGAACATATATTTCCATTATTAGAGAGATGAAAATATTAATAGATTTTTATTTGTTTTTGTTTCAGTAATAGAGAGGGTTATATTCGTAGATTGCATCAATATATATACATAACGATTTTTGTCCGTCTTATATATTCACCATACTTATTCCAATGTTTAGAGCATATTGGATGATACCTATTAAAGATATTATAATTTATCATTTCGGCCCAAATTATCTTAACAAATAATTAATAAACAAACCCGTGTATTTATTATAAATAACTAATATGTGTATCATTAATATAAAAATTCTTAAAACATAAATGAATTTATTCAAAAAGTGACTAATACAGAAGTGATATGAATTTATATAAACTATACCCTTATTTGTGATTACTATTAGTAAAATATACATGAAATACATCATATATACTTTATCTTTAACCCATTTATCTAACCAATATATATTGGCCATATTAAATAAACAATATGTATCAGATTTATATACCATTACTCCAATCAGGGACAACAATATGATTTGTGAATATAAACATATGCACCGATCACGTGTTTACGTGGCCTAAATCTTGCCAATTTTGTCATATGTATACGAATGTTGGGTCTATACATCTCTTTATGCATACGTATAACAGCACCATAACTCCGATTTTAATTGATCCACACTTCGCTATGTCAAGTATATCCAAATTTATATATATATAGCAAATCATTATGTTGGGCTATCCCTATGTATTTATTAGACGAAAAAAGTCATCTTATGATGATATTGAAAATAATACTTAAACGGATACCACTTAGCATTGTGTACTTTAGTCTACGATATTCCGTTCTATATAGAAAAAATGGATATTTACAATTGTATATATACAACTGTATATATATTTACGGTAAAGACAAGAATTGAGGGGGAGTTGTAATTGATCTCCCTCTCTTTACATTAATTCATAAAATGGACCAGAGAGCGTAATACACCATTTTACAGGATGTCACTTTTTACACAATAGTTTGCAATATTAGCATTTGATAATCCCTATTGCATAGAGTTTGAGTATATGCAATTGTACATACACATAAAAAGCAAAGTACACCATTTTGGGGAGGGGATTATATTATTACATCCTGTATTTTACACATTAAAGCATATCACAGACCAGACTATAAACCAGATTATAGAAGATAAATCAAGAAATACACATAAACTTTGAGAACTTTATACAAAGAGGAAAAACGAATATATATCTCCTAGTTGACCTTTGATGTCACCAGTACATAGTGTGAATCAATTGTACATAATATAAATCAATTATGTTGGAGATATGAGTTCTCACTCAACAAAGAACAGAGTGGGACATTGCGCTAACAGACTTTTATTTAATCTTTAAGGAATGACCCCAGGTCGATGTCTATATTCATCCCATTTGGTATGAGTGTTTTTAGGGTGTAAATCCAGAAGGTCTCTTGCCTTGAAATTTTAATTACCTGGTTACCCCCTCTCCAATTGGGATGAATTTTATCTATTCCAAAGAATTTCAGACCACTTGGGTTTTGATCATGGTGTTCCTTAAAGTGCTTGGATACGCTATGTTGCATGAATCCCTTCTCTATGTTCTTAATGTGTTCAGCAACTCTCATTTTTAATTTCCGAGTTGTTCTCCCTATGTATTGTTTATTACAAGGGCATTGCAACATATAGATTATATAATTGGAATTGCAGTCAATAAAATCCTTTATTTCGTATTCCTCTTGTGTTATTTCAGATTTTATCTTTTTGAATGTTTTCTGTGTATTTGAATTCAATTTGCACCCCTTGCATGTTTGACACTTAAAGAATCCATTTGTTACACTCACAGGCTTAACACATTCTTTTTTCAAACAGCTTGGCGCCAGTTTCTGTTTTAAATTTGGCGCCTTTGTAAATATTATTTCTGGCTTAGATGGTAGAATTTGTTGTAAGATTGGATCTTTGTGAAGAATATTCCAATGCTTATTGAATATTCTTTTAATGTGTTTTGAAGAGTCTGTATACCTTGTTACAAAGGGTATTGAGATTTTATCCTTCTCTCCCCTCTCCTTCCTCTCCCCATGTGACCCATAGGATAACAGATCTTTCCGTTCCATCTTGGTAACCTTCCTATAGGCCTCATCGACTATTTCCCTCTTATATTTTCTCTCAGAAAATCTTTCCATTAGCTCATGAGCTTGTTCGTGAAAAATGTCTTCCTGTGTGCAATTACGTCTTACTCTCTGTAGTTGTCCTAGAGGGATGTTGTTGATCCATTTGTCAAGATGTCCACTATCTCCCATTAGGAAGTTGTGGCAATCTACCTCTTTTACAAAGGTTTTGATCTCCAGTACACCATTGGAGACATACAATTGCAAGTCCAAAAATTCTATACTCGTTTGACTGTATTTGTGGGTGAATCTCAGATTATATGGATTGTTGTTTAGTTGGTTCAGAAAGATGTTTAATGATTCTATGCTGCCGTTCCATATGAACAGTATGTCATCTATGTACCTATGCCAGGATACCAGGTTTGGATATATATATATAGAAAAGGAAAGAAAAAGAAACAGGCGCACACCTAGTGCATTATGGTGGAAAATTAGAAATATTTTAAATTGTCACTGGAAAATAATACGCAATGATCCTGTTATTGGCCACCTAGTACCTGAATATGCTCCAACTGTGTTCAGAAAAGCGAGGAGCATCAAAACAATGCTGGCACCAAGTAAACTCAAAACCAAAAAGATTACTAATCAAAATATGGCTTTAAGGGTGGGAAACGTTAGCTGTGGAAGAGGCCGGTGTCTCACCTGTAAACACTTGATAAAATCTAATAAGTTTACATCACACTCAAATGGTACATCATATGAAATAAAAGACCATATAAACTGTTTAACAGAATATGTTGTGTACCTTATTTCATGTGAATGTGGCACACAATATATAGGCCGTACATCTAGAGCTCTTAGTACACGGTTCTTGGAGCACCGGCGAAATATTATAAATGGGTGTCAAACACACAGCCTCTCCCGTCATTTTTGTACTAGTCATAACAAAGATCCCAAATCCCTTTCTGTCATGGGAATCGAGTTCATCCCCCCCTCCTATATGGGAGGTGATCGCTTTCAAAAGCTATGTACCCGAGAAACTTACTGGATGTATATTTTGGATACCACTCATCCCAAGGGACACAATGACCATATTGACATTAGTACCATAGTTTGAACACCTCCAATGGGTGTTCTCCAGAGGTCTGGATTGAATGCTTAGCATTCCCTCTGGGCTATGGTCTTCTGTCTGGTCATTGTGGTTCAATTCATTCATCTAGGGTTATGGTCAGTTTTCGTGTTTGTTACGATTCACTTCCACAAATGGTCATATCTATCTTTATTATTCATTTATTTATTTATTTTATATTTTTTTATTTTATATTTTTTTATATTTTATTTTTTATTTTTTTATTTTTTCATTTTTTCATTTTTTCATTTATTCATTTATTCATTTAATTTATGTTTATCTCATATTCATTCACATACACTTTATCATACATTATACACTAATATTCATAATTATTCACACAACATATAATATATATATATATATTTATTAGATCACAGTACCTACACATAATTTTTATAAGATCACAGTACCTACACATAATTTTTATAATAATTTTATAATAATATTTTTATAATAGTTCATGCACTCATTCAATCACAATTCAAGTCACCATCGCTTCCTTTTCTCTGTCATTGCTTTGGATCCATCTATTTTGCCTCCTCTGACTCCATACTGGCATTCAAACAATGGGTAATTATCCTGGTGACAAATTAGTTAATTATTCTGGTGGTAATTATTGATCAATATATCGGGTGTCATTGGTTTAAATTAGATATTACCAATTTATGTTGTTCTATAAACAACTATTCATACTATGTGTCAATCAAATAGTGATCTCCTTGTTTGAGATGTCATCAACAACTAAGTGATATAGATCTGACAATATCAAATATATCATTTGATATATATATATTATAATCCAATGAGTTAGTTTCTAATATATTCTTTAGATTGTTTGACTTGAAATAATTTCCAATAATTCAATCATGATGCATTTTCTAGTGCTACTTGTTTGTTGATTAATCCTGTGATTTTCCACTCATTATTTACATTTATAACATCAGTAATGTTGCTTTATTTCAGAGTTCATACATCACTCCTCAAATATCAATGGGGTCCTCACAATATCTACAATCTATGTAGTCACATTCATGTATACTGTATAATTGTTCTATTCAAATTGTATATATATATATATATGTGTAATCGATCAAATTGACAGCTATAATTCAATAATCCTTTATTGGCTAATGTGCTGGTTACCTCCCTATAAATACTGAGGACTTATGCTTGAAGGGCATCCCCTGAAGAAGTCGTCATTTGATGACGAAACGCGTAGGGCGTGGCTAGATTCTGGCCACCATTTGCCCACAAGCACTGTTGCAGGTTGACTGTAGAACTTTGGCTCCCGTGTGCTGCTCTCCCGGCTTACAACCTCATACATCTGTTATACTGGAGGTGTCTGTTTCCTGGAGGGACCAATACGATGGTACACTGAAGGCGAAGGACCCCTCTTCCGGTTCCGGTTTCACGGAGTTGATCCACGTGACGACGCCATTGATTGCGGACGGACGCTGATGATTGAGCTGCATGGCACATGAGAGCCTATCTCATACAAGCCTATATTTGCTGTACTTTTGTGAGTGGGCATTTGTTAGATTTTATGTTCATTCAATACATTTTTATTGTGGTAATGCACTAGGTGTGCGCCTGTTTCTTTTTCTTTCCTTTTTTCTAGATATCATTAGGGACTGGTGATCCCTTTGAAACGGGCTGCAAGAAACCAAAGACATTGCCACTGGAACAGGACTTTATGTATTGAAGGTTTTTTATTACAATTTTAGATTTATTGACAATTTTTTCTATTTTTTACTTATTAAATATATTTCTTAGATTTTTATTTTTTCTTTAGGGTTTATTGTCAGGAGATTGTATTGCTATTGTATTTTTTAAAGTTCTATCATAGTGTAGCAGCCTACTCTAGCTGCCCCTTCAAGCCTATCCAATTAGCTACTGTCTCTCCTATTAATATCTATAATTAACTGGGTTATTTAGCGGCGCTACTTCATATTGTTTTTTTGTTGTTATATATATATATATATATATATATATTTATATATATATATATATATATATATATATATATATATATATATATATATATATATATATATATAGTTAAACAATATGAATATAGGGTGCAAATCAGTGGATCTGAAAAAAGTTGAATAGAAATATAAAATTAATCGACAAAAGGTCTCCAAGATGGTAACAAAGTCCCAACTTCTTTGAATCCTAAAGAAAAAAAAAATGCCACATAGTTAAGTACTAAATGGCAATTTTATATGCAGATAGCAAAATGGCTACTTACAATGTAGCCGATATAATATATATATATAATATAATATATATATAAACAAACAGGCACACACCTAGTATATTAACGTATGAAAAATGTGTATTTTAAGGAACATGAACTCATACAAATGCCCACTCACAAAGGTAGTATTAAAACGAGCTTGTATGAGATTAGATCTCAATCACCAACAACGCGATCCTCTCACCACACCACGAGATCTCAGCGTTCTCCTGCATCACTCCTCCACGTGAACCAGAAGCGGAACCTGCTCCCTTGAGCCCCCGGCAAAGATGTTCCTCCGGAAACAAATGAATCAAGAGTCCATGCAGGACAATGTAGTATCGTTCAGTCACGGGGAGACTCAGAAGCTCATACACACCACTATGGTATCCACTATGTGAGTGTCAGCCACACAGTTAGACCACACCCTACGCGTTTCATCATCAAAATTACCATCAGGGGATTGATCCTGATGAAGTCATTTTTATGATGAAACGCATAGGGCGTGGTCTAACTGTGTGGCTGACACTCACATAGTGGTGTGTATAAGCTTCTGAGTCTCCCCGTGACTGATCGATATTACATTGTCCTACATGCAGTCTTGATTCATTTGTTTCCGGATTAACATCTTTGCCGGGTGCTCAAGGGAGCAGGTTCCGCTTCCGGTTCACGTGGAGGAGCGACGCAGGAGAACGCTGAGATCTCGTGGTGTGCTGAGAGGATCGCGTTGTTGGTGATTGAGATCTAATCTCATACACGCTCGTTTTAATACTACCTTTGTGAGTGGGCATTTGTATGAGTTCATGTTCCCTAAAATACACATTTTTTATACGTTAATACACTAGGTGTGCGCCTGTTTGTTCTTTTCTTTCTACAGATTTTGGTCAGGGATTGGTGATCCCTTATTCGGGCTGCAGATGCCTTGGTGGAATACATTTTGGAACTGGACTGTACCCCTCTATTGGTCTTTTAAAGGATAATATATTTTTTATTTTTATTTTATATTTTTATGTCTATTTTTATTAAATATATGAGTTACATTATTTAGCTGGTTTAATATATGTATTTTAGGGACTGGAGGTTATATGCAAACATGTTAGCTTGTACTAATTTTGTATTGCCCTGACAGGTATATATTTTAAAGCCTATAGTTAGCTAGTCCTTTATATTTACATCAGCTTCATATTCAGGGTATTAATTAGGCGCTGCTTCATAAGTTTATTTATTGTATATATGTGTAGCGGGCATGTAAAATGGCTACAGTCATCTCTCCTGCTGACAGTAAGGCCTGGTAAGTTGTGGGCATGCCAGCAGTAATTATGGAGGTTTGCCCTCACACCCTGGTGGGGTGCCCTGTGTATGGATGGGAGTGGTCACAGGCTCTGACTCCATGGTTAGTGATGTCAGAGGTGTGTCAGTTTCCAGAGTATACATAAGGCACAGCACTGTGTCTAAAAGTTAGTTCTGCGTGGTTCTGAGTAGTTCTGAGAGGAGTAGAGTTATGTTATAGTAGCTTGCTAGGAAGACTGTGTCCAGGGACCTGGCACAGAGCAAAGACATTCCGGCTGTGATAGGGAATTCCCTATTAAAGGAGAATTACACCATTCAAAGGGAAGCACTGAATGATTATGAGTGGCTAGAGAAACTACTGCGAGGGGCAGCTAGCCCACCTCAAGCAATAAAGATGCTCTTAATTACAAACCCTCTCATGTACATGTGTGGAGTGATTGTACAGAGAGGAGCACCACAGAGGAGTTCCTCGCCAGGACCATCCCCAAGTGACCGAAGGGACCCTGATGAGGTGGAGGCGCTGCACTGGAACTAGGTAGGACTCAGCACACTACCTCAGCTGCCTGTCTGGACGGGTCCTCCCCACACACCATCATGCGGGAGACTCAGGAGTCCTGTTGCCAACAGGTGCACCACCAGACACTACCACACTGTAATGGGGATCGGTTAGACCACAGGGGCCAATATGAGATTGGGTGGGTCAGGCCGGTTCACAAAAACCGTTACATTTGGAGGCGAGCTGCTGAGATCAGATCTGTCAACAGGACAGGCGCTAGCTAGGCACACTGGGAAACAGGGAGAGTGTCTGCTGCCACTCTGTGCTGCGTAGGGACGGACCTAGGGGTGGTCAGGGGCTGACAGGGTATTGCCAGTTCGCAGGGATGACCTAGGGGCCTGAAAGGAGTGAGGGGTTTGGAGCCGGGCTATAGCTGACCGAGTCACTTTGAGGTAGTGCTAGTTGGTAGGACGCCAGAAGGGATAGCATGTTAACGTGGTCAGGAATCCTGGAGAGGGTCTGCGCTAGGCTGACCAAGAGAGGTAGACGCCCCAAGTACTGCATGGCAGAGCCAGAGTACTCTAGCCCATTCCAGACACTTACCATAGGGAGCACAGACTGGGAGAAAGGAGTTACAGCAGACACTGAGAGAGTGAGCCTAGCCTGAGGTAGTGCAACATGAGTCCAGCCTAGATCAGGTACACATGTGGTGGTGCATCTGAGCAAATCTTTATTGTACTGGTGTGGTGGCTGCCCCGCAGAGCGGAGCCCCATGTACGATAATTGGTACGAGAGCGTGACAACCCAAGGAATGGAGGATCCGCGTGGTGCGGAGAGCCCAAAATGGCGATCAGAGGCTGATGGGGAAGGCACCCGTGGTGTGCGCCCCACTGAAGAGCAAACTGTCGCTGAGCTGTCTCTAACTAATCTGCTCTGGAGTGGAGCGAAGGCTGTGGCTGCCCCGTTTTTGTCCTGTCTGGGACACCGAGGTGCCACCCTTGAAGAGTGTGAGGACATTGTGATAACTGGGGGGGGACCCAGTGAGGAAAGCAAACAAACTGACATTTCGGGCTTAAAAGCTATCCAAAATGGCGGCTCCCGCTTGCTAGGGAGACCGCGTGGGCCAGTCGCAGAGAAATTGGCTGATTCAGGACTTGCAAAAAGCTGGCCGGGAATGGCGCAAACAGCAGAGCCCCGCCCTGATGGGGGGTATGGCGCGAAAGCTATGGCTGCGCCTTCATGGACAGTAACTCACTCGGCCCCTGTGCTGAGTCAACCGCTTAGTCTATGGGACCCTCCCCTGATTTCCAGCAGGGGGAGTGACTTTCAACTATGGCCTGTGGGAAAGCACCCACTGGGCCCAGGGACTGATATCCAGACGGCGCCACTACAAGAAGTAGTTCCGGCCGCGGAGGTAACGTGCAAAAAGGAGGGATATTTTGCACGAAAGGCAGCTGCCAGGAGAAGGCGGGAACTAGCCGCGGGCAAAGAATCCCACTCTGATGAGGAAATTGGCGCGAAAACGCCGACCGCACCCCCCAGGACAGAGAAAGGCGCGGCCTTAATTAAGGGGCATGCTATTCCCCTGTGGGACCCGCCCATAATTGCAACCCCTGGGGGCGGGTTCCAGCTATGTCAGCGGAAGGAGGAGCCGAAGCAGGAAGTGGCTGGCCCAGAAGCTTCTATCAGTCAGTTGCGAGGAACCACTGACCTGGAGAGACCCATACAGAAAGTGGTCCCTACTAAAAGAATGGCCTGCTCCTCCACTGTGGGCACTATGGTCTCCACCCAGCCCTACTCGGTACCCGGCGGGGTACTGGTAGTCAGGGTGGCCAACACCGAGACGGTGGTCGGGCTCTGCCTTCAATGCGGGCTGCCCGGAGGCATTGTTAACACAGCGGTACGCTGCCCACAATGCGGGACATTATACTTGTGGCCAATGCCGACGTTCATTCCGATCCAATCTGCTGACCCCCCGGGGGATACGGCTAGGAGCTCCGCCGAGTCCCCTGGTGCACTGTGGATCAGTCGTGCAAGTCCCGGAGAAAGGGGACTGGAGTCGATTAAATCGGCTGGGTCAGCAGTAACCGAGACGGTCGGGTCACCCCCCGACCGCACTGGAAAAAGACTATCGCCCCGATCGGTGACCCCTAAGTCGGGGAAGGGAGACTACTCGGATGAGGATCTCCGCGGGCTAGCGGAGGTGAAATCAAGGCCAAGGACAGAACCGGGGAGGACGAGACCCCGTGGCGTGAGTAGCAGCCTGGAAAGCAGGGCATCCCCCGCAGATCGGCGAGCCGAGAGACGGAGTCCCTCCGTCCCAGGATATGGCGGTGACGGGCGAGAGACGCCTACACCCCTGCGGAATGGTAGGAGAAAGCCACTTACTTACCTTGCTCCGGTAGACTGTGTAGCGGAACCAAGGCCGTGCCAGGCCCAAGACGCACGTGCGGAGAATATACCACTTCCGGTGGAGACGACGGCGGAGCTTCCGGATGTCGTCATCGAGGAAGAGATCCCGCATGGAGGTCCAACTCAAGATGGCGGTGCTTCCGGTTCCGGAGAGGACATAATTTCCGGTGGCGACGGCGGAACAGACGGGAAGGATGCAGCGACGCTTCGGCGATCGGGTGAAGGTCCCCGATCACCTCAAGGGCCCAAGAGCTGGATGGGCGAATTGCAGACTGAGGAGGGTGAGCTATCCTCCTTGGATCAGTCCATGGACAGCCGTGAACGGGCCGTAGCCCCATGGCGTATTCCCTCTTGCCCTTACGCCCAACCCCACGCCCTAGGTAAAACCCCTGCCCCCATCACCTGTTCCACGGGGTCCCCGCCTAGCCTGGAACTTGTGGACGTACCTTTGGGGGGGGAGGAGAGACGGACTGGGGAAAGACAGTGCAGTTGCGCTACGGAGGGCATTTCTCGGGGAGGGGGAGAATTAGGTAAGGCCGCGGTAGGCCGGTGGTTGCCTCCTGCGACCAATAAAACAGAGGACAAGCCCCTGGGATCATCACGGTGGTCCGTACCACGGTCGGCACGGACATCGGGGGTATTCTCATGGGGGGATGCGGAAGAGAGTGACTCAGGGGATTCACACAAGTTCAAGGAACACCGTTGGTGGGCCCCACTCTTTGAAGGTTATGTGGCCTGGATGGTTCGTACGCGATTCCTTATCCGAAGGGAGGATGTAGTCGATTTTTGGTGGGCCGAGGGAGAATTCACCCCTGAGCAGCGAGATAGGGAGCTGCAGGAACGGTGGTTTAAGATTGAGCACAGGGAGATAGAGCCCATGGGTCCCGAGACACTGTCAGACCCTGTGGATCCTGACGAACCCCTGTCATGGGTGTTACCTGGGAGGGCAGGTAGGGCTGACCTGACTAGGATCAGTAGAGTGGAACGGGCAATAATGGCTCGATATAAGTCTTCCCACGGGTTGGAGTACCCTTATGTCCCTGAACCCCTCATGGAGGAGATAGAAGAGAACAGAGAAAGGTGGCTTAGGGAAACCATCGAGATGTACCTAGTCAGTAAGGGGAGTGAAGCTACAGGAAGGAGAGCAGAGGACAGAATAGATCACCTGATGCGAGTGTAGAGTATAGGGAGGAATATACACAAACACAGGGTGACCTATAGGCCCGAGAGGGGACTGCCTAGGCACTATCATGTCACGGTCCTGGACATGGGTGGTAGAGAGGTTAGGAAACCTGACCCGAGTCACTATTATCAGGGGGTACTAAGGCATTATGTGGGCTCGTGGCTGCTGGTCGGGGCGGGCTTGGCGAATGTCACTGTGGTCAATTTTCTGTTATATTGTACAACCTGTGGATGTTAACAATTATGTGTTATGTGTTACAGTGCTTCCTGGAAGAAGGTATGCAAATTTAGGTCCCAGCGAGGACGATGGGATTCACCAGGGGGAGAATGTAGCGGTGATGTAAAATGGCTACAGTCATCTCTCCTGCTGACAGTAAGGCCTGGTAAGTTGTGGGCATGCCAGCAGTAAGTATGGAGGTTTTCCCTCACACCCTGGTGGGGTGCCCTGTGTATGGATGGGAGTGGTCACAGGCTCTGACTCCATGGTTAGTGATGTCAGAGGTGTGTCAGTTTCCAGAGTATACATAAGGCACAGCCCTGTGTCTAAAAGTTAGTTCTGCGTGGTTCTGAGTAGTTCTGAGAGGAGTAGAGTTATGTTATAGTAGCTTGCTAGGAAGACTGTGTCCAGGGACCTGGCACAGAGCAAAGACATTCCGGCTGTGATAGGGAATCCCTATTAAAGGAGAATTACACCTTTCAAAGGGAAGCACTGAATGATTATGAGTGGCTAGAGAAACTACTGCGAGGGGCAGCTAGCCCACCTCAAGCAATAAAGATGCTCTTAATTACAAACCCTCTCGTGTACATGTGTGGAGTGATTGTACAGAGAGGAGCACCACAGAGGAGTTCCTCGCCAGGACCATCCCCAAGTGACCGAAGGGACCCTGATGAGGTGGAGGCGCTGCACTGGAACTAGGTAGAACTCAGCACACTACCTCAGCTGCCTGTCTGGATGGGTCCTCCCCACACACCATCATGCAGGAGACTCAGGAGTCCTGTTGCCAACAGGTGCACCACCAGACCCTACCAAACTGTAATGGGGATCGGTTAGACCACAGGGGCCAATATGAGATTGGGTGGGTCAGGCCGGTTCACAAAAAACGTTACATATGTATATATAAATATATATATATATATATATATATATATATATATATATATAAACAAAGAAGCAAAGAAAAATTCCACGTAAAGCACTCAGTTATACAAAAGTTATAGAACAAATTTAATAAATAACATATCACAAAAAATTAGTACAGAATCAAAACAGTCTCATAACCCTCATGAATGAAAAACTCTCTGCTAAGCTAAATAACATATAAACTTTGCTGATGAATCCCAAAACATCAGGTATAGTGAATGATACAGTATACAAACACTATACCACCAGATGGTAAAGGCAAAATAATGCCTCCCATCTGTATGACCGGCCGGTCAAGAAATCAGGACAGACAATCAGAAAAACACAAGGAAACCAGAGATCCTGCACTAACTAAGGATCTAACACTATGGGTCAGATGCTGGGAAAAAAATACAATAAACTACCCATGAAATAAAATGGGAAGGAAAATAACTCTGTAGGGATGTGGTAGTGGGGCAGGTAACACTACAGAAGTTACATAATGATAAAACGGCACTCAAATATGTAACAGAAGATCAAGTAGCAACACGCATCACTGTAAGCTCCAGGGATAAAAAGGAGTGAATGTCGATAGTCACAACATATAGAGGTAATACTTAGCCCAATGGAATCTCCGTGAGCCGGATAAACGAGAGTACCGCATGTAGGGTAAAGCACAAAATCCACCACTGATAGCAGAGTCAATCCCAGAAGTGCAGTGAAACACGCGTAGAGAGGGATGAGAGGACAAACAGGACAAACCCCGACATACGTTTCACCACCGCTTTGTCAAGGGGCTTATATATATGTATATTCAGTGGTCGACAAAGCCAGTCGCCCGGTCGCCGGGGGCAACCTGAAATTGCCCACTTGCTATTGAACCAAGCAGCACATGTGGTGCTGTTTCATTTCTCCTGCACAAGCTTAAAAATAAAACCTCCTCCTGATTGGTGTGCTGCTTCTTGGCAAGCTGACATTTTTTTTTGCCTTGCTGCCCCTTGCTCCCTCCCTTCATGCCTTACTCCCTCCCTTCCTGTCTAACTCCATGCACCCCTTGTTACCCCATGCAGCCCCTTGTTCCCCCCTTGCGGCCCCTTGCCACACCATGCGGCCCCCCTGACACCCCATGCAGCCCCATTTTCACCCCCTGTGGCCCCTTATTCCCCCCTACGGCCCCTTGTTCCCCCTGTGGCTCCTAGACACCCCCTGTGGCCTCCCTTGTTCCCCCCTGCGGCCCCCCTTGTTTCCCCCCTGCGGCCACCCTTGTTCCACCCCCTGCAGGGGCATCCAAAGCCCCCCCCCATCAGGCTGTCTGCAGCAGGGTCCTATGGGTGCATTGGAAGCCCCCCCACCCTAACTTCTCAGAAATTAATCCTCCGTGGGCTGGCTGCAGCAGCCAGCAGTGGTGCTGCAGGCCCCCCCCCCCCACGTGTCTTGAGTAAGTCAGTTTTTTGTTTAATATGTATGGGGGGGTTAATATTTATTGGGGTGGGTGTATTTTTTATATGTATTGGGGTGGTGGGGGTCTTTTAAAAATCTATTGGGGCGATGGGGTCTTTTAAAAATCTATTGGGGTGGGCTTTTAAAAAAAAAAATTATTCGGGGGGTGGTTTTTTTAAAATATATTGGGGCGGCGGGGGTCTTTTTAAAATGTACTGGGGTGGTGTTTAAAAAAATGTATTGGGGTGGCGGGATCTTTTTAAAATGTATTGGGGTGGCGGGGGTCTTTTTAAAATGTATTGTACTCACCAAGTCACCCACCCAGTCGGTCACCCACCCCCTCACCCTGTCTCTGCCACCCACGCCTTCACCCTGTCATGCACCCTGTCACTCTCACCCTGTCACTCTCACCCTGTCACCCTGTCTCCCTCACCCTGTCTCCCTCACCCTGTCACTCTCTCCCTCACCCTGTCACACTGTCACCCTCACCCTGTCACACTGTCACCCTCATCCTGTCACCCTCCCCCTGTCACCCTCCCCCTGTCACCCTCCTCCTGTCACACTGTCATCCTGTCACCCTGTCACCCTCACACTGTCACCCTCATCCTATCACCCTGTCACCCTCATCCTGTCCCCCTGTCACCCTCATACTGTCACACTGTCACCCTCATCCTGTCACCCTGTCATCCTGTCACCCTGTCACCCTCACCCTGTCACCCTCATGCTGCCACACTGTCACCCTCACACTGTCACACTGTCACCCACACACTGTCACCCTCATCCTGTCGCACAGTCACCCTCACCCTGTCCCCCTGACCATGTCACCCTGTCACCCTCACCCTGTCAATGTGAACAAATAGTTAAAGAGTGGCGCTTAAATCTAATTATAGTGACTTCAATTAGTGCACGTGAATGATTATAACAGTGTATCAATGTGAACACATCAGTGAATGTGACCCAAACAAAAATAATAAATGCAGCTTCAACTCTTCGTGCAGATAGTTTTTTCTTCAATCCAAGAGATGTCTGGTTACAGGATACTGGGGAGCGCAGGTATATCAAAAAAAGAGCAAACACAAGCATATACAGTAGTGCAAATATGTCTGTTCAAGTGGTGTGGTTCTTAGAACAAAGTAGCCCAATGAGATTTCTACTTACAGAGTTCTCAAATGAATCATGTGTGTATTGTATTGTATTGTATGTCTTTATTTATATAGCGCCATTAATGTACATAGCGCTTCACAGTAGTAATACATGGGGTAATCAAATAAATAACAGATAATATAAATAACAGATCATGGGAATAAGTGCTTTAGACATAAAAGTAACATTAAGGAAGAGGAGTCCCTGCCCCGAGGAGCTTACAGTCTAATTGGTAGGTAGGGAGAACGTACAGAGACAGTAGGAGGGAGTTCTGGTAAGTGCATCTGCAGGGGGCCAAGCTTATGTATCATGTGTTCAGAATATCCACAGTGCTATTCATATGCTTCTTTAAGCAAGTGTGTTTTAAGGTGGGTCTTAAAGGTGGATAGAGAGGGTGCAAGTCGGGTACTGAGGGGAAGGGCATTCCAGAGGTGTGGGGCAGTCAGTGAAAAAGGTTTAAGGCGGGAGAGGGCTTTAGATACAAAGAGGATAAAAAGAAGACATCCTTGAGAAAAACGCAAGAGTCTGGATGGTGCATAACGAGAAATTAGGGCAGAGATGTAAGGAGGGGCAGAAGAGTGTAAAGCTTTAAAAGTGAGGAGAAGAATGGAGTGTGAGATGTGGGATTTGATCGGAAGCCAGGAGAGGGATTTCATGAGGGGAAATGCTGAGACAGATCTAGGAAAGAGTAGAGTGATTCTGGCAGCAGCGTTTAGGATAGATTGTAGGGGAGACAGGTGAGAGACAGGTGAGAGACAGGTAGGCCGGACAGCAGGAGGTTACAGTAATCAAGATGGGAGAGAATGAGGGCCTGAGTCAGAGTTTTAGCAGTCGAGCAACAGAGGAAAGGGCGTATCTTAGTTATATTGCGGAGGAAAAAGCAACAGGTTTTAGAAATGTTTTGAATGTGAGGGGCGAATGTGAGAGAGGAGTCGAGTGTGACCCATGGGCAGCGTGCTTGGGCTACTGGGTGAATGATGGTAGTTCCAACAGTAATGTGGAAGGAGGTAGTATGGCCAGGTTTGGGAGGAAGTATGAGGAGCTCTGTTTTAGCCATGTTGAGTTTAAGGTGACGGAGGGCCATCCAGGATGATATAGCAGAGAGACATTCAGAAACTTTGGTATGTACAGCAGGTGTAAGGTCAGGTGTTGAAAAGTATATTTGTGTGTCATCAGCATAGAGGTGATAATAAAACCCAAAAGATGTTATTAGGTCACCTAGAGAGAGTGTGTACAGAGAAAAGAGAAGAGGTCCCAGGACAGAGCCCTGGGGTACCCCCACAGAGAGATCGACAGAGGAGGAGGAGGTGTTAGCAGAAGAGACACTGAAAGTACGATGGGAGAGGTAGGATGAGATCCAGGATAGAGCTTTGTTCCGAATACCAAGAGTATGGAGAATGTGTAGGAGAAGAGGGTGGTCCACGGTGTCAAATGCTGCAGAGAGGTCGAGTAATATGAGCAGAGTGTAATGACCTCTGTCTTTGGCAGCATGGAGGTCGTCAGTTATTTTAGTGAGGGCTGTTTCCGTGGAGTGAGCAGTGCGGAAGCCAGATTGTAGAGGGTCTAGGAGAGAATAGGTGTTGAGAAAATGGAGCAAGCGAGAGAATACAAGACGTTCAAGGAGTTTAGAGGCAAAAGGCAGGAGGGAGACAGGTCGATAGTTAGAAAGACAGGTAGGGTCAAGCTTGCTGTTTTTGAGTAATGGTATGACTGTTGCATGTTTGAAGGAGGATGGAAAGGTTCCAGAGCAGAGGGAGGAGTTAAAAATGTGTGTGAGCATAGGGATTATAGTAGGAGCAAGAGGTTTTAGGAGATGGGAGGGAATGGGGTCAAGAGGGCAAGTGGTAGAGGGAGAAGAGGCGATCAACAGTGACACATCCTCCTCTGAGACAGTGGAAAAAGAGTCAAGGAAGGCAGGAGGAGAGTTAGGAAGAAGTGTAGGATGGGAGGAAGAATCAGAGGGGATGTTCTGCCGTATGGATTCCACCTTTTCCTTAAAATAGTCAGCAAAGTCCTGAGTGGAGATGGAGGAAGGAGAGGCAGCTGAGGGTGGTTTGAGTAGAGTATCAAAGACAGAGAACAGTCGGCGTGGGTTAGATTTGTGCATGTTGATTAGTGAAGAAAAGTAGGCTTGTTTAGCTTGCGAGAGGGCAGAGTTGAAACAGGATTGCATAAATTTGTAGTGAAGGAAGTCTGCGAGAGTATGAGATTTCCTCCAGAGGCGTTCGGAGGAACGAGCGGAGGAACGCAGCATGCGCGTGTGGGAATTTAGCCAGGGTCTAGGGTTAGAAGGGCGAGTGCGGCAGAGAGAAAGCGGAGCAGGTAGGTCAAGAGAGGAGGACACAGCAGAGTTGTAGTTCCTGACCAGGTTGTCAGGGTCTGTAGCAGAGCTGAGAGAGGAGAGGGAGGAGTGTAAAGTGGACTCAAGGTCAGGTAAGTGAATAGAGCGCAGGTTTCTGCAGAACCGGGGGACAGATGGAGGTGGAGAAGGGGAGAAGCAAGATAGAGAGAATGAGATGAGGTGATGGTCAGAGAGAGGAAAAGGGGAAATGGAGAAATCAGAGAGAGAGAAGTTTTTAGTGGGTGCTGGCTGTAGTCCACTGTTGAAGGCCAAAAGAAGAGGTTAGAGAAAGAAAGCGGGAAGCCCAAGGGAGAGAGGGGTCATCAATGTGGCAATTGAAGTCCCCAAGGAGAAGAACAGGGGAGCCTGAGGAGACAAAGAAAGAGAGCCAGGATTCAAAGTGAGAGAGAAAGGCAGAAGGGGGATGAGTAGAGGTAGGTCTCTTAGGGGTCTGATGGTCTTCCCATCAGACCCCTACAAGTCAGAATTTTGGAACATGTAGGAAACATAAGGAATGGTCTATTGACCCACAGCGTGTCCAAAGATTTCCTCATGTTCCACAATTCTGACCCTTCTGGATTAAGATTTATGGGTTTGGAACAAGTTCTACCCCATTGGAGAGGCGGAGATCAAGACGCAGATCTGATAAAGAGAGAATCACTATGGATTCATTTACTAAATACTATACATCCTGTGGGTTTAAATTTGGATTTTGATCTGAGTGCCTTTATCTGATCTGATGATTAACTTATATTTTCTTTCTCCCTGACCTTCATTCACAGATCATTGGTCTTGATCACTTAAATATTGTCATAATTTTTAGTGTTTTAATTCATATGATTATTATATATCTTATGTTTTGGTATTCTCTGCATGTGAGGCATTGAATATTTTTAATCTCTGTGTAACTTGTTATAGATTTGTAGATAGGGATGACATAATTTTCCCTGTATCGGAATAGAATTCCCCCCATTGGCTAATAGGAGAGCCAATGAGAAACTGAGATAGGGTATTTGAATGTTTGTAACTTTATTGCCAACCACTCCTGATGAAACCTTTACGATGAAACGCGTAGAGTGGCAGCTGATTGTAGACAGCAGAAAGGATTCACTGGAAGACTCCAGTCCACCTACCTCCCTGCTCCCGTTCCCGGTGACGCCATAGTACGAGAGACGCGAGACGTGAGGACCCAGGGCAGTGAGAAGACGTGTGTAGAGCTGATAGCTGATCGAAAGCGTTCTTCCCAGCCTTAGAGGGGTCCGTTTATATCCACGGCATCACGGGCGCAGTATATCAGCTCACCTACGGGAGCATACTTACTTCGTGGCGGGGATCTTATCCCAATCTGCTTGTTTTGATTTGCCAAATGTGAGTGCAAATTTTTATATTGATTTTACATAAAAGTTGGAACAGTCTGCACTTTGTTTTGTGCCTCTCTTTCATCCTGCTAAGGTCCCATCACTTTGATCCTGGAGAGAAATGGATGTTCACCATATATCTCACAAAGATACCTTTACACACATGATTCCTTTGAGAAATCTGTAAGTAGAAATCTCATTGGGCTACTTTGTTCTAAGAACCACACCACTTGAACAGACATATTTGCACTACATGCTTGTGTTTGCTCTTTTTTTATATACCTGCGCTCACCAGACATCTCTTGGATTGAAGAAAAAACAATCTGCACGAAGGGTTGAAGCTGCATTTATTATTTTTATTTGGGTCACATTCACTGATGTTTTCACATTGATACACTGTTATAATCATACACGTGCACTAATTGAAGTCACAATAATTAGATTTAAGCGCCACTCTTTAACTATTTGTTCACATTGACAGGATGAGGGTGACAGTGCGACAGGATGAGGGTGACAGTGTGCGGGTGACAGTGTGATAGTGTGAGGGTGACAGTGTGGCAGGATGAGGGTGACAGGGTGAGGGTGACAGGTGAGGATGACAGGGTGACAGGATGAGGGTGACAGTGTGACAGTATGAGGGTGACAGGGGGACAGGATGAGGGTGACAGGGTTACAGTGTGAGGGTGACAGGGTGACAGGATGAGGGTTACAGTGTGAGGGTGACATGGGGACAGGGTGAGGGGAACAGGGTGAGGGTGACAGTGTGAGAGGGGGAGGGTGACAAAGGGAGGGTGACAGGGGGAGGGTGACAGGATGAGGGTGACAGTGTGACAGGATGAGGGTGACAGTGTGACAGGGTGAGGGTGACAGTGTGACAGGGTGAGGGAGAGAGTGACAGGGTGAGGGAGACAGGGTGGGGAAGACAGGGTGGGGAAGACAGGGTGAGGGAGAAAGGGTGAGAGTGACAGGGTGAGAGTGACAGGGTGAGAGTGACAGGGTGCGTGACAGGGTGAAGGTGTGGGTGGCAGAGACAGGGTGAGGGGGTGGGTGACCGACTGGGTGGGAACAATACATTTTAAAAGACCCCACCGCCCTAATACATTTTAAAAAGACCCCCGCCACTCCAATACATTTTTAAAAGACCCCGCCACCCCAATACATTTTTTTAAACGCCACCCCAGTACATTTAAAAAAGACCCCCGCCGCCCCAATAGATTTAAAAAAAACACCCCCCCAATACATTTTTTTTTTAAAAACCCACCCCAATAGATTTTTAAAAGTCCCCCACCACCCCAATACATATAAAAAATACACCCACCCCAATAAATATTAACCCCCCTATACATATTAAACAAAAAACTGACTTACTCAAGACACGTGGGGGGGGGGGGCTGCAGCACCACTGCTGGCTGCTGCAGCCAGCCCTCGCAGGATTAATTTCTGAGAAGGTAGGATGGGGGGGCTGCCAATGCACCCGTAGGACCCTGCTGCAGACAGCCTGATGGGGGGGGGCTTTGGATGCCCCTGCAGGGGTGGAACAAGGGGGGTCGCAGGAGGGGGGGGGCAAGGGGGCCACAGGGGGTGTCTAGTAGCCGCAGGGGGTACAAGGGGCTGCAGGGGGGAACAAGGGGCTGCAGGGGGTGAAAAGAGGGCCGCATGGGGTATCAGGGGGGCCGCATGGTGTGGCAAGGGGCCGCAGGGGGGGGAACAAGGGGCTTCATGTGGTGACAAGGGGTGCATGGAGTAAGACAGGAAGGGAGGGAGTAAGACAGGAAGGGAGGGAGCAAGGGGCAGCAAGGCAAAAAAAAAATTGTCAGCTTGCCAAGACGCATCACACCAATCAGGAGGAGGTTTTTTTTTAACCTTGTGCAGGAGAAATGAAACAGCACCACGTGTGCTGCTTGGGCAAATAGCCAGTGGGCAATTTCAGGTTGCCCCCGGCGACCGGGCGACTGGCTTTGTCGACCACTGGATATACATATATATATAAGCCCCTTGACAAAGCGGTGGTGAAACGTATGTCGGGGTTTGTCCTGTTGGTCCTCTCATCCCTCTCTACGCGTGTTTCCCTGCACTTCCGGGATTGACTCTGCTGTCAGCGGTGGATTTTGTGCTTTACCCTACATGCGGGACTCTCGTTTTTCCGGCTCACGGATATTCCATACTGTCTCTATATGTTGTAACTATCGACATTCACTCCTTTTAATCCTTGAAGCCTACAGTGATGCGTGTTTCAGTTGCTACTTGATCTTCTGTTACATATTTGAGTGCCGTTTTATTATTAGTCTGGCATCTTTTTGTCAACTGGGTCCTGAGTGGGTGCGTTCATCATTAAGTCACTTCTGTAGTGTTACCTGCCCCACTACCACATCCCTGCAGAGTTATTTTCCTTCCCATTTTATTTCATGGGTAGTTTATTGTATTTATTTCCCAGCATCTGACCCATAGTGTTAGATCCTTAGTTAGTGCAGGATCTCTTGTTTCGTTGTGTTATTCTGATTGTCTGTCCTGATTTCTTGACCGGACGGTCATACAGGTGGGAGGCATTATTCTGCTTTTACCATCTGGTGGTATAGTGGTTATACACTACCGACCAACTTTATTCTTACTTGGCTAGCTCCGCGAATTTCGGAGTATCCCGGTTATCTGCGGTTTTGTGTCGTTTTTTCCCGGGGTATATAGCGTTATATCGCGCCCGTGATTTAAGCATTTTATTCCCACTGGCTGCAATACTGCAATGCCGTGTAATAACGCATGGGGGCATTTGCGAGCTGTTGTCTTTGAAGCCAAGAAATTCATGAATTGTAATGCAGTATATACTGTATATATACAGTATATACTGTATAACAACAACCCCTATAACCCCTAACATATACATACAGTACTGTATATGCACATCAGTGATACTATAGGCCGTCCCCTGGCGAGATGTGTTTGCAGCAGAGAGAGAACCGCTGCTCTCTCTGCGCAAACATCGGCACATTAAAAATGATTTAAAATACATTTTTATTCATAGTGTAGATGTGCAGGGGGTCTCCGGAGCTGAACCGCGTTGGTTTCAGGTCCGGGGACCCCCTGCTCCCGAGATACAGGCCCCTTTATGAGGTGCCGGTATCCCTCTGCATTTAAAGGTCCCAATCACGTGACCGCGAAATGTAAACAAAGCAGAGGGATACCGGCACCCCCTAAAGGGGCCTGTATCTCGGGAAGCAGGGGGTTCCCGGACTTAAAACAAAAACGTTTCTGCTCCGGAGACCCTCTGCACATGTACAGTATAAATAAAACACATATATAAATAAACACTCGTTCCTTACCTTAGCGGCTATGTGCTATGGTAACTAAGCAGCATTTCTGTATTTTTAATAATATTGTACAGTGAGCAGGGGGTTCACTGAGCCAGAAATTAATGCTCAGGAGACCCCCTGCTCCTGCACAATATTATTAAAAATACAGAAATGCTGCTTCATTACCATAGCTGATATCCGCTAAGGCAATGAAGGGGTTAACCCACCGTGCCCACTTTATTGTGGGTAGCGGGGGTGGGTGAAGGGGGTATTTGGCCCTTGGTGTGAGTTTAGGACTTGCGGGGTGGTTGCGGGTGCACTTAACCCCTTCACGGCCGTAGCAGTTAATGCCGCTACGGTCATGAAGGGGTTAAGGCCTCCCTCTACCCCCCGCAAGCCCTAAACAAGCACCGTTGGGGCTAATACCCCCTTCACCCACCCCCACTACCCACAATAAAAAAACTCACACCAGCAGCCGCCCAAAAAATAAATAAATAAATCTAAATAAATAAATAAATAAATGAATATAAATAAATACATTTAAAATACATTTTTATTCATAGTGTACATGTGCAGGGGGTCTCCGGAGCTGAACCGCGTTGGTTTCAGGTCCGGGGACCCCCTGCTCCCCGAGATACAGGCCCCTTTATGAGGTGCCGGTATCCCTCTGCCTTTAAAGGTCCCGATCACGTGACCGCGGCCTGTAAACCAAGCAGAGGGATACCGGCACCCCCTAAAGGGGTCTGTATCTCGGGGAGCAGGGGGTCCCCGGACCTAAAACAAAAACGTTTCTGCTCCGGAGACCCTCTGCACATCTACAGTATGAATAAAACACACACATCAATAAAGAATCGTTCTTTACCTTTGCGGCTATGTGCTATGGTAATGAAGCAGCATTTCTCTATTTTTAATAATATTGTACAGTGAGCAGGGGGTTCCCTGAGCCAGAAATTAATGCTCAGGGGACCCCCCTGCTCCTGCACAATATTATTAAAAATACAGAAATGTTGCTTCATTACCATAGCTGATAGCTGCTAAGGCAATGAAGGGTTAAGGCAGAATAAACAATAAATACATTAAATACATATTTTTAATGTGTGTTTTAAACCTCCCTGCCTTGACTGTAACCTTTGTAAGACCCCGTCCCCCTATTGTGTGTGTTAAACTTCCCTGCCTTGACTAATCTATGTAAAAAAACCCTCCCCTTATTGTGTGTGTTAAACTTCCCTGCCTTGACTGTAATCTATGTAAAAAACCCTCCCCCTATTGTGTCTGCTAAACTTCCCTGCTTTGACTAATCTGTGTAAGCCTCCCTCCCCCTATTGTGTCGGTTAAATCTCCCTGCCTTTGTTTCTGAGTGCAGTGTACTGTATGTAAATGTGGGGAGGGGGATCCCATGTAAATAACCACACCCACACCCACTACCCACTACCCACTACAAAAAAAATTCACACACAGCAGCAGCACAATAAATAAATAAATCTAAATAAATAAATAAATACATGAAGATAAACAAATATATATATATATATATATATATATCAACAATCCCTATACATATATATATATATATATATATATATATATATATATATATATATACATATATATACATATATATATATATATATATATATATATATATATATATATATATATATATATATATATATATATATATACTGTATATATACAGTATATACACACACATGATGAACCATACTGTCCTACAAATAACACTTCTCCATACAGACACACTACATTACAATGAATTTCCTTTAATAATCCTAACTGATCTTACAATCTAAATCATCAAATGACAAAGAAACACCTCACATTCCAATCCATACATTGCATTTACATTGTATTTATGATGCATAAAATCTACAGTATGCACCATATACATACTGCAAATGAATGTGAACATATCATTGCAAGCAAAATACAGATAACTCCAAACAAGTCAACTATTTTAACCAATCAAGTAAACAAAAATCAATATATAAGTACCAACCAGAAAACACAATTTAAAACCAAAGCTAACCCTTACAATACCAAGGATTACATCTATCTAATTGTAAAAAACATTATACTGAACACACATTGAAGCATTGCAATAGACAACATACAGTACAGTACATCCCCTGTATCTCCCTGCCTTGAGTGTTATCTGTTTAAAGCCCCCTCCCCCCTAATGTTTCTGTTAAATCTCTCTGCCTTGAGTGTAATCTGTTTAAAGCCCCCTCCCCCTAATGTTTCTGTTAAATCTCCCTGCCTGTATTGCTGTGAGTGCAGTGTATGTAAATGTGGGGGGGGGGGGACCCGATGTTCATACTGTGAGGTCTAACCACCCTCACCCCCTACCCACATACCGTTACCCCCCCCCCCCTCCTGGCCATGGCCCCTCCGCTTCTGCAAAACAGACACAAAAATTAAAACATCCAAAGTAATGTCCCCTAACCCCTTAATCACCATAGCGGTTATTAACCGCTACAGTCATTAAGGGGTTAACCCACCCTCACCCACCACTCGGGATGCCTACATACCCTCCCACACTAACCCCCCCCGTGAGGCCTAACCACCCTCACCCAGTACCCACAAGGGAGGCCTACCCACATACCGTTGGGGAAACACCCCCCCCAACCCCAGTACCCACAATAAAAACAACAGTGACCCACAATAAACATCATTCTATTTATTAAATACATTACCCACCCCCTGTGCCCCCCCATAAATACATGATTTATTATTTTACAAACAGGGTTCATAACGCAGCCCCACGCGAGTCCCCGATGGGCTGGCGGGGCACCTGGACAGACCTACAGGGTACCAGCAGCCCTTTTCAAACAGGTTCTGGAGGCCTGCTAGTGGGTCCCGCCAGCACCATGGCCCCCAGGTGGTCTCCTTGGGTCACCGTGGGCCACAATTGGGTCCCCACGCTAGGCCCAAGGATGTCTGGGAGCCCCGGGTCAGACCCACAGGTTTCTGCGGGGCCTCGGGTGGTTCCCACGGGGGTCTTGGGAACTCATGGGTGCTCACTACGGGTCCGCAGTGCCCCCACAGAAGTGGGACCACACATCATCATCCCCACACCTACGGGTCGGCGGTGCCCCCACAGAAGTGGGACCACACAGCTTCATCCCCGCAGACTACGGGTTGGCGGTGCCCCCACAGAAGTGGGACCACACAGCTTCCTCCCCGCATGTGTCACCCGTGGAACTACCAGCCTGGTACCTGTGAGATACCCGAGGAGACAGGTGGTCTCCAGAGGTCCCACGCGGAACCACGGAACAAACCCTGAATATAAAAAAAATAAACCTGGCCTATACATTCAATACATACCCCCCCCCCCCCAACACCTACAGTACAATAATGTGCAAAATAACTATTATCCAGATATGTATAATAGATTAATTGCCAATCATTAAAAACATTAACTAGCATATTCAAATAAATAAAGTGCTACTGACCTCATCAATACGAAGTGTCCATCGCCAGCAACATCCTTGTCTTGTCCACAAAATACATTGCCAAAACAAAGCCAATACATTGCAATTACATTCAGATATCAATTAACCCCTTAAACACATTATCGGATAATAACCGCAAAGGTAATTAAGGGGTTAAGCCACACTGGCCCGATACCCACCCTTCACCCATGAATTTGTACAGTGGCTTCATCATGCAACTACAGTATATATACAGTATATATATATATATATATATATATATATATATATATATATATATATATATATATATACTTGTATATATATATATACAGAGAGAGAGAGATATATATATAGATTGTAAGATCAGTTAGGATTATTAAAGGAAATTCATTGTAATGTAGTGTGTCTGTATGGAGAAGTGTTATTTGTACGACAGTATGTTTTTGATAACCCTTCTACATTTATTTGTGTGTTGGTTCATCATGTGTGTGTATATACTGTATATATATATATATATATATATATATATATATATATATATATACAGTATATACACACACATGATGAACCAACACACAAATAAATGTAGAAGGGTTATCAAAAACATACTGTCGTACAAATAACACTTCTCCATACAGACACACTACATTACAATGAATTTCCTTTAATAATCCTAACTGATCTTGCAATCTAAATCATCAAATGACAAAGAAACACCTCACATTCCAATCCATACATTGCATTTACATTGTATTTATGATGCATAAAATCTATGCACCATATACATTCTGCAAATGAATGTTAACAATATCATTGCAAGCAAAATACAAACACTTCCAAACAAGTCAACTATTTTTTTTTTTATAACTTGAATTTTATTGGAAAAGGCATACAAAATGTACAGTACAGAATATGAGTTTAAAATGGCAACTTGTGTACATTGGATATACATATAACAGTGTAGATCATTCAGGCCTATTGGTGTAGATGGTGTAATCATTTGGCTTTTCGGTCCCTACTCGGCCACATGTTGTATGAATAAATCATATAGTAAGAGCAATAATAAAAATAATAACCAAGATTAAATTACAATGGAAATATGTATATTTATATATATATAATAAAATACGTAAATAGTAATAAATAAATTAAAATAATAAAATAGAAAAAAAAAAAAGAACTCGGGGGGGGGGGAGGGGAGAGAGGGTGTGGGAAGGGGGGAAGTTGTGGGGGGAAATGGGGGGGAAGGGACGGAGATCCAGTCCTCGGGTTGATCTTGAGGTCAAATAGGGAGTCTAGTCCCTCTTCGTTAGTTGCGTGTTCGTTTGTCTATGTTGACTCCCCCAGAGGAGAACGCATCTGGTAATATTAATGCCAAATTGTGGTACTCTCAATCCCCGGGATATCTGTCTGTGCCAGCCAAGGCGTCCAGACTTTTAGAAAATTGTCGCCAGTGTCGTTAACTAAACTGGTTAACTTATCCATCTGGCAGATGAACCAAATGCGATTTCGAATCTTTGGGATGTTTGGTATATCGGGGCGTTTCCATAGTGCTGCGATCTCGCATCTCGTTGCGAGTGCAAAATGTGCTATTAGCTTGGAATTTGCTTTTGACAGGCCCGGCAGCGGTCTGTTTAGCAAGAACTGCCACGGGTCAGGGGGAATTGTGAGGTCAAAAACCCTCTGGATCCAATTTCTGATTTCATCCCAAATCGGGAGTATTTTTGGGCAAGACCACAGCATGTGTAACAAATCTGCTGATCCGCCACACTGCTTGGGGCATAGTGGGGAGGATCCCTGTATGTATTTTGATAAATTCAGTGGGGTGAGGTACCACCTCATGAGGACCTTATATGCGTTCTCCTTTAGGGTGGTACATATGGAGCTTTTGGCGGAGGCCAAGTAGATGGCACTCCATTCCTCCTCCTCTAGGGTTTCCCCTAGGTCTGTTTCCCACTTAGTCCTATATGTGGGGATTTGTTTATTTTAACCAATCAAGTAAACAAAAATCAATTAGCAATCATTATTTACATCCCTAAACAATTGACAGTCCATCCCGAACAATGAAACAATTAACTAATTCACGCCTCGAGCAGAACAATTCAGCATGTGAAAAAATATACAAAGAGCCAACCGGAATACAAACTTTAAAACCAAGGCTAGCCCTGACCTCCCTCAAACACACAATACAGTACAATATCAACAATGACATCTATCTAATTTTAAAATACTTTAAACACACATTTAAGCATAGCTGCATAGTCAAATTAATTTAAAACACATCAAATCAAGCTTTTGAAAAAACATAATTTCTTACCCTGTATGTATATATATCTCTAGACATATATACATACATACATACAGTGGCAAGAAATGATATACCACAAAAAAAAAATACACATGTTGAAAAAGCTTTTAAAAAAATTAACAAGTTAAATAAAATACATTTCTTTAGTTCACTTACCATTATAAAGGGGCCTGTATCTCAGGGAGCAGGGGGTCTCCGGACCTGAAACCAACGCGGTTCAGCTCCGGAGACCCCCTGCACATCTACACTATGAATAAAAATGTATTTTAAATAATTTTTAATGTGCCGATGTTTGCGCAGAGAGAGCATGGTTCTCTATAGGCATTACATATACTGCATTACAATTCATGAATTTATGCCATCTGGCGGACACGCGAAGCATTGCAGCCTAGTAAATCCTGAACCATTATCAATTAACACATCAACCGCGCGTCAGCCGGGCATGCGCCTGGCTGGGAAGGCAAAAGGAGCCCGGCATGCTCCAGGTGAACAACGTGGCATTCCAGGAACATGCCAGGTAAAAGCCGGTGATTTGTAAGAATAAAAGCTGCCGCAGCAGTATACTGTATCATTCACTATACACTGGCGACACACTTTATTCGAGCTCGGCTAGTCCCACGAATTCGGGTATACTCGGGTGTATTGAGGTTTGTGACTGTTTTCTGCCCGAGTGCATTGCGTTATTTTCCAGGCAGGGATTGAAGCATTTTATTCCCGCTGGCTGCAATACTGCACAGTATATATATATATATATACTGCATTACAATTCATGAATTTATGCCATCTGGTAGACACGCGAAGCATTGCAGCCTATTAAATCCTAATCATTATCATTTAACAGATCAGCCGCCCATCAGCCAGGCATGAACCCAGGCTGGGAAGGCAAATGCAACGGGGCTTATCAGAGGTGAGGAGCGGCGCATTCCAGGTATCTGCCAGGTACATACTGGGTATTTGCTCGAATAAAGTGTGTCGCAGCAGTACCTGATGTTTTGGGATTCATCAGCAAAGTTTATATTTTATTTAGCCAGAGTTTTTCATTCATGAGGGTTATGAGACTGTTTAATTCTGTACTAATTTTTTGTGATATGTTATCTTTGAAACGTATATATTTTGTATACCTGAGTGCTTTACGTGGGATTTTTCTTTGCTTCTTTGTTTACATATATATACATACAACAAAAGAAACATATGAAGTAGCGCCTAATTAATACCCTGAATATGAAGCTTATGTAAATATAAAGGACTAGCTAACTATAGGCTTTAAAATATATACCTATCAGGGCAATACAAGATTAGTACAAGCTAACATGTTTGCATATAACCTCCAGTCCCTAAAATACATATATTAAACCAGCTAAATAATGTAACTCATATATTTAATAAAAATAGACATAAAAATACAAAATAAAAAAATATATATATTATCCTTTTTAAAGACCAATAGAGGGGTACAGTCCAGTTCCAAAATGTATTCCACCAAGGCATCTGCAGCCCGAATAAGGGATCACCAATCCCTGACCAAAATCTGTAGAAAGAAAAGAACAAACAGGCGCACACCTAGTGTATTAACGTATAAAAAATGTGTATTTTAAGGAACATGAACTCATACAAATGCCCACTCACAAAGGTAGTATTAAAACGAGTTTGTATGAGATTAGATCTCCATCACCAACAACGCAATCCTCTCACCACACCACGAGATCTCAGCGTTCTCCTGCGTCGCTCCTCCACGTGGACCGGAAGCGGAACCTGCTCCCTTGAGCGCCCGGCAAAGATGTTCCTCCGTAAACAAATGAATCAAGAGTCCATGCAGGACAATGTAGTATTGATCAGTCACGGGGAGACTCAGAAGCCCGGCGTCGGGTAATACCCGGCGTCGGGTAATGTCAGGGTAGCTGAAAATAATCGTATTACTTACCTTTCTTACCTTTCAGTCAGTGACGGACGACATCTAGGAACAGCAGCAGCGGTCCTGTGGCGGTGGCAGCAGCGGAAGTGTCTTCAGCTGGTGTGAAACAGCAGGAATCCATTCCACAGCACTGCAATAGGTAAGCAGTGTAAGCCGCCAGGGAACCACGTGACCAGAGCAGGAGCGTTCCTATTGGACAGATGGCTGCACCATTCAGGCTTCTGCGTATCCGTGATCAAAACCTAGGCTTGTGATCCCAGAAGCAGATAAGTGTTCTCATGTGTTAACGGAGAAAGGGAGCAATGTTGATTGAGAAGAGCTAAGGCAGTGATTCATGCTCCTTGTGGATACAGAGAGGCCCCAACTGTTCATCTCCTTTTCATTTATTTGGAGCAAACGAGGAAAATATCTTCAGATGCAGCTGCTCCTATCTAAGCACAGTTGATTCTACTGAGTCCTATTGCGGACTGTTCCTGACATTGGCATCTGACGTCATAGTCACGTGATCAGAGCTACGGATCACGGAACTGTATCGCGGGAACATCAAACCTGGCTGAACAACAGGAAACCACACAGCAGGAGTGACTGTGTCCAAGACGGAGGATTTCAAGCACAGAGGGAGCTGTTGATTTGCGTTGCTGATTGTTTGTGCGGTGACATACATTCACACTGCCCGATTATATCGGCTACATTGTAAGTAGCCATTTTGCTATCTGCATATAAAATTGCCATTTAGTACTTAACTATGTGGCATTTTTTTTTTTTTAGGATTCAAAGAAGTTGGGACTTTGTTACCATCTTGGAGACCTTTTGTCGATTCATTTTATATTTCTATTCAACTTTTTTCAGATCCACTGATTTGCACCCTATATTCATATTGTTTGATTATATAATATAATATAATGTGGTAATTTTTGGGGTTTCTTAGAGCTTGCTGGGTATCTGTGTGTTTATTAACTTTATTCAGCTGGTCTCAGCTTTTTTGGAGGTTAGAGGCTCCTCCCTCCCAGGGTTTAAGCTCGCCCCTCCCCACTTTCCAAGTAAGCAGTTCTTTTTTCATGCAGCTGGTTGGGACAGATCCAATGTAATCATTCTTCCTCTAACTATAGAGGTAAATAAAATGTTAGGACCTGCAATATATGGTCATGCCTTGAAGTGGTTTGCAGGCTTAAAATGCATTGGTCAAAGGGTTTAACTAAATTACCATTTTTTCAAGAGATATATAGGTATTTCACTGAATATTTTTGTCATATTGGATGTAGCTTTGGGCTTCTTTAAATTATTATATATCTTATGTGGTAATTTTGAGGCTCATTAGAGCTTGCTGGGTATCTGTGTGTATTTTACTAGAGTTTGATATGAATTTGGGCTCCTCTTTTAGATGTCTAATGTCTGGCGGATGTATTTAAATTCCTACAACTCACATGAAAACATTTAATGACTTGGACTGAAAAACTTTAGCTGCTCATAAGATCTGTATATAACAGGGAGCCCTCTGTTGTAATCTTGTAGTAACTTCGCATTCTCTGCAGAGCTACTGGCTCTATTATACCTTTCCTTTAATAACTGTAAGTGAAAATATACATTTAAAAAATCTACTTCACAAATCAGACAGCAAATGGTTTAATAAGTTTATTTTAATGTGTAACCAGACATTATAAAGGGGTTTGTAATTGCTGATCTCTTAAGAAGTAATGTAAAGAGAGTTAACAGAATGTTACAGTAAATCCTTTCGGTCAACACACTTGAGATGGATTCAGAGGGATTACTTCTTGACTCCACATCCACCTCCGTGACCTCCGCCTCCGTCACCTCCACCTCCACCTCCATGACTTCCACTGCTTTTACTCCCATGACCTCCGTGACCTCCACCACCGCCCCCGCCTCCTTCACCTCCACCGCTTTTACATCCATGACCTCCGTGACCTCCACCTCCGCCTCCGTCACCTCCACCGCCACCGCTTTTACACCCATGACCTCCGTGACCTCCGCCTCCGTCACCTCCACCTCCACCTCCATGACCTCCACTGCTTTTACACCCATGACTTCCGTGACCTCCATCTCCGCCCCCGCCTCCTTCACCTCCACCGCTTTTACACCCATGACCTCCGTAACCTCCACCTCCGCCTCCGTCACCTCCACCGCTTTTACACCCATGACCTCCGTGACCTCCACCTCCGCCTCCGTCACCTCCACCTCCACCTCCATGACCTCCACTGCTTTTACATCCATGACCTCCGTGACCTCCACCTCCGCCTCCGTCACCTCCACCTCCACCGCTTTTACACCCATGAGCCCCGTGACCTCCGCCTCCGTCACCTCCACCTCCATGACCTCCACTGCTTTTACACCCATGACCTCCGTCACCTCCACCTCCACCTCCGTGACCTCCACTGCTTTGACACCCGTGACCTCCACCTCCGTGTCCTCCACTTTGGTGACCTCCACTGCTTTGACCTCCATCACCTCCACCGCTTTGACCTCCATGACCTCCACCTCCACCTCCATGACCTCCACTGCTTTGACCTCCATCACCTCCACCGCTTTGACCTCCATGACCTCCACCTCCACCTCCATGACCTCCACCTCCGTGACCTCCACCGCTGCTACCTCCATGACCTTGATGGCAAGGTTCTGATGAGAAATAGAGGTATAATTTGAAGGAATGGCTGAGATACATTGATTACTTCTTAATGAAGGAAATGACAGTAAAAAAAATCAGATCATACAAAGACAGTTTATTTAAAACAAAAATCCCCCACATTGAGGGACTTTTATTCATTTTACACTAAAAGGAGGGACACAGAAGCACACAGAAAATATTAAACTCTGAAGTACTGGAAATTTTCACAGATCTGTCAGGTCTGATTTATTCATAGTCAGTATCATTTGAAGTCGGTCTCACTGATTTCTAGTATCAGGGGACTCATAAACTTCTATTGAGTTACACCGATGTAAATCCGTAGTTTTCCTTTAAAATTGCCTTCTGATTCTAAACTCCCCAAATCTTAAGAACTTAGTCCATGGAAGTTGACATCAATTGTGCATATATTCCAAGTATCTTCGTCTTAACAGTATGATAATACTGTAGGCCAATATTTCTACAGATCTTACTCTGATAAAGCAAAGTGGCATCGAATTCAGGACTGTATTATGATCATACTACTGACTTGAAGATAGTTAGAAGGTATGATGACAATCATTAACAGGCTTAATAAAAATTGGTTTTGAATGTGGTTTTGGTTTAAATACATTTTGTGTTTTGCTTCTGGTTCTGCCTACAATCTATTTGTTTTTGGTTTTATATTTTCACCAAATTATGAACAGATTTCAAAATAAGCAGGGAAAAACATATATAGCACAACAAAATGAAAATATGTTTATAATAGTATACAATTATAATAATGATTACGAAACTATAATAATATAACTGAAACCGTAATTTAAAAATGGCAAGGGACACCATTTGTTTTCAACTCCACTGGTAACCCCACAGTACAGATGGCTCTTTGTCTGGTTTTCTGGGTTTGGTTGTAAATCATTTTTAGGTCTAGGTTAGAAAAATCTGAAGGGATTTGGTTTTAGTTTTCTATTTTGTTTTGAAATGTAAAATTCTGGTAGTTTCTGATTTCACACACCCAGTTTTGCCACTCTTTAATCAAGACTGGATTGGTTAAAAAATTATTTCACAATAATACTATATATTTTCCTTATATCTCCATCTAAACAGTATCATAATAATCTAGGCCAATCATTCTACAGATCTTACTCTGATTTCATACAAAATAACTGGTAGTACACCGCTCACCAAATAGCAAATAATATAACCGGTGCAAAGGGATAGTACTGACATCGAAAGTAAGCAGGAAGACAATAGGTAAATCTTCCACAGATCCCAGATAGCTGCACACAGGCTAATAGAATATATTGTACAGATAGAGTAGCTTGTATTGCTACAGGGGGTGGATTGAGGGGAGGGGGATCCTGGTAATTGTACCCAAAATTGGGATAGAACAATCACCTAAAATGCCCTATGGGCAAAACAATAAACTTTTATTAAACATCTATGTAGACGCACATTGTCACGACGCAAAAAGTGTAGTGAGTTACTCACTACACTTTTTGCGTCGTGACAATGTGCGTCTACATAGATGTTTAATAAAAGTTTATTGTTTTGCCCATAGGGCATTTTAGGTGATTGTTCTATCCCAATTTTGGGTACAATTACCAGGATCCCACTCCCCTCAATCCACCCCCTGTAGCAATACAAGCTACTCTATCTGTACAATATATTCTATTAGCCTGTGTGCAGCTATCTGGGATCTGTGGAAGATTTACCTATTGTCTTCCTGCTTACTTCTGATTTCATACACCCAGTTTTGCCCATCTCTTTCTAACAAAAAAATGAAAAGGTTTTAGGACAAAAACTAAAACACCAGTGAGGGTGCCCACCCTTATTGTATATAAGTTATTGTGAAATCTATTGCTATTTCAGTTCTAGAAAAGAGTCATTTTGGAAAAAGGCAAACCCCTCTTGTACAATTACAGACAAGGAGGAGGCAGTGATGTGAAGGAGATTGCGGGTTCAAATGAGCTGTGTTTTCCTTAATCAACTTTATCCATAACACACATCATCATGGTCTCTACAGTCATTCTTTCCTTTCCATGTTATGCTCCAGTTTAAAATGACTGCTGATTCCCTTATAGTAATAAAATACATGTATTAATGCATTGTTTTATAATTTACTAACTTTTGTGCCCGGCATTGCCCGGGGAATGTAATATTTAATACATCTCCCAGCCCCCCCTCCCCACCCGCTGCTGGATGTAGTGCGAGGTGAAATTTATCTCTGTCTGTGTGTATATATGTGTGTGTGTGTCTGTCCGTCTGTGTCTCCCCCCACTTCCGGAACATGTCTTTGCCCCCCCCCACACCCTCCCCGCTGGCGGAACATCTCCCCGCACCGCTGTGGCATGTCCCCTCACAGACAGCACATCTCCCCCCCTGTTGGTACATCTCCCCTCGCTGCCAGCAAATTTTCCTGCCCCCCTCCCCTGTTGGTACATCTCCCCCCGCATCTGGCACATGTGTCCCCCCCTGCTTCTCCCCCCACTCGCTGGAATATCTCCCCCCACTGGTACATCTCCCTCTGCTAGCTGGCACATCCCATCCCCCTCTGGCACATCTCCCTCGCACACACACACAGCCCCGATCAAGACAAGGACACGTCCCCTCCCTTAGTAGCCACGCCCCCCTGCCCCCTGCTCTAACATTAGCCGAGGGAAACTTAGAATGTCCATAATTTGGGAGGTGAGTGACATTGAAACCTCAAAATAGTTGCTTTGACCTACAAATCCACCGCAGAATGTCCAGTCCAAGTTTTGCTGTGCTACGTGGTGCCGTTTGTGAGATATCGATGCTTCGGACATACAAACAAACGGAAAACGGAATCCAACTTAGATTTATAGTATAGATTAGTACTGTAAAGAGAAAATACCACAAGCAATGTGACTGTGCATATTGCTGCACAATGAATTAAAGGCCTTCCCGTAAACAACCGGATTAAGATGTGATTGACCCTGCAGATTTTCCTACCTGGACATTTTGGGGCAGGGCATGCGTCCTTGCATGATTTAGCAGGTGCACAGGCTGAAATGAGAGAGAATGAATATCACTGAGACCGATAAGTTCAAATCCTGTATGTTTTAATGGACCACTTAAATACAACTTGAATTTCTAATAGCTAATGGCCAATCATACAATAGCTTTGGAAACCTACTGTAGATGAATGGGGTTCAACAAGTTCATTTTTATTAAGTTAACAATAGAAAAGGTCATGCATCCATGTGTCAGGGTGAGTGCAAATCAGTGAGGGATTTGAGGAGAGTAAAAGAAGAAGCTACATTTCACAATTCAGTATTTCTACTCCTCATGTTTCCTTTTCCTTACTTCAAAACACCCTGTAGTTCTGAGTTGCATTAACATCTCAACATTTTAACAATCTGCTTCAAATGTAGACATACAGTAAGGCCTTGGTTTACATGTTTCATATATGTGATGCAGGCAAAAAAAAATATTTTTTTTGTTCACCAAGACACATATAGTTCTATACATTTCCCTTGGGTTTTCTTTAAATAACCGTTTTTAATTTATTCACAATAATCTTGGCTGCTATGATTTTCTGCAAAAAAAATCAGTTTATCTTGTACTCACAGTTTCCATTTCTGTAAAAAAAAATCTCTTTATGATGATACATTGAGTACAGTTGACTTTCAAATGATCTTTAAGCATCTCCCTGCTAAATAGAACAGCAACGCCATAAAGAACTATGCACAGATTACAACTATCCTCTTTCCACAGTTGTTTAAGTTCCAATAAAATACATATCTTTGCAATAACTATGTACAGCTAAGAACATCTCTTTGCCAGTCAGTCCAGCCTTTTGCATGTATATCAGATGCACCAACTAATAAATTCCATGTAACCCTATTCACTATCATAAAGAATTACTTACGGTCAGAATCTTTGCATCCACCACCCTTTGAGCCAGGCATGATTGCTCTTCTAGTTATATTCTGCTTTAGGGATGGAGATCTAGGCTGGAACAGGTCTACCAGCTATGCCTGATGGTGCTGTTTTTATACACAAAGTGAAGCCATTCAATTATTGACAAGTCCTTTCAGGAACCAATGGGATCCCTTTCCAAACATCTGTAATTAAATATTTAGGATTCAATGCATTTTTGTTAAATTGTTTGCTTTAATCAAAGGCAGGGTGTTTCTCAATTTTGTATTTTTTCTTTTATTCAATAAAATAATGGGATTGTTGGTGTGTTTCTTTGCTAGTCACTGATGTGAGTAATTTCTAGCATAATATGAGCATTATTAGCAGGTTGGGATACTTTGGATTTGTTCCCATACATGAGCTTTAAAGACAGCATAAATCCCTTGTTCATGGCTTATCCATTGGAATTGCTGTGCAATGAATTGCTGGCAGCCAGGGGGTTAACTTGTTTTGTGGCATAAGGCACCAGGATTACCTGCACCTGTTTATTTGTAAAATTACTAAAAAGAATAAATAAATAAAAATAAATATATCATTTTTATTTTTTATTTTTTTTAAGTTATAAAGTAAAGTTAAGTTATGGTGGGTAAAAAAAAATGTATATATATATATATATTTATATATATATATATATATATATATAGAGAGAGAGAGAGAGAACCATGTTAAAATGGTTTTGAAGCAAAAGATGACACTGTGTTTCCATTTGCATGTCATTTCCCAGAATCCCTTGCTACAGTGGAAGTGCTGTGTGCTGTGTGAAAAGATACACATTATCCAATAAAAAATACATGCAGAGCTCTTTAGACAATGCCATTTTACACTAAAAGTAGACAATCTAGTACTGCCTGTGTGAGAAGGGGGAGAGGGGACAGTGACAGAGAGAATTTTGTTTGTCACTTGAAATATATGGAATTGATGTGGAATTGATGGCTTTTGACGTGACGTTGACGTAGAATGTGGTTAAGGTCCCTCTGAGTTCGAAGATCTTCTTGGAGGGCCTGGATGGTCAACTGCAGGTGCTATAACAAAGGGGGAAAATACCATATGAATGTTGTAACTAAGCATACACACAATTGTGTACTGATAAACATTTTCATTCATATATTAAGCTAAGTGCGAGTAAAACATTTAGGCACCACAACTATATAAAAACCAGACTATAGTGCATGCTTGAAAATTGTACTTGAAGTTCTCCAACAATATGGACATACACTGTACTTCAACAAATAGTACAGGTCTGTTGCATACATAGTTTGAGTTCTAACATGAAATTAAATACAATTACAAAACATTTTTAAGACCATGGCAGTGACACAAACTTTACAAGTGAATCAAAGCTACACAAATAGCCTATAAATACCAATAACATACATGTACAGTATTACATTACTACAAGTGAATTAAAAATCAGTTGGAATTAATATAATTAAATTTGTTGCATTCGTACAAAACCATGGTGGACTATATTTACTAAACAGTGCTATACCACCAGACACCTTCTGACACCGAAAGACAAGGTACAACCCATACAAGAAAATGGGAAATAAGGTGTCTTCAGGCGCTGGAAGGTGTCTTGTGGAATAGCACTACTTACTACATATGGCCCTCTCAGTGTTCAATAGCTCTAGGGAACTTATAACACTACCATAAGTAAGTGCAGACAGCTCTAGCATTTAGGGACACATATATCTGAAGTTAATCAGTATGTTTACATGTTACATATATATATATATTTTTATATAGAGGGTGATGTGATCATTACAAAAATACTTACATTAAAGGCACATTTATCTTACTAAAAATTAGTCCTTGAATGGTAGTGCAGCGGTTTATATTTATATTTGCTTATATTCGCTTTTACTTCGTGCCAGCTTTCATCCACCTAAGGCATAATCCTGATGTGATAGATTTATGCATTTGCATCGAGCGCAGATTCACATTGCGGCCAGCTGACATTGAAGTTACAGTAGTACCCAAACTCAAAGACTGCATCATCGATTTTAAGAAGCCTCTCGACACACACACCAGAGAACATCTACCAGAAGCTTCAAGTGAGAGTTGGACTGCAGGGTCTGGATGCTGAGTGACCAAAGTTGGCGTGATATATCACACACTGCTTGATTTAAATTGACCCTTATGAGTGAATTTTCTACCCCCCCCTCCCTTCCCCCTTTCCTAATAAATATACTGTATTACGCTATGGGGCGTGCACTCTCTTCTTTTTCTCATATATATATATTGTTATATACATATATAAATAAATATATATATATATATATATATATTTATGCTTGTGTGTGTGTCGTTGCCTGTATGTCTGTCACTACATATATATATAGATATACAGGTAAACCCTGTTATAGCGCGGTCCTCGGGGTCCACCCCGTGACCACCGCGTTAGTAACGGGGTCGCGCTAATTTTAAAAAAAAATGGCCGCCGCGCACCTGTTCTGGAGGGAGTGAGGAGGGAAGGAAGGAAAAGGTGTCCGGAAGCCCTACACCAGGCCTGCACAACATGCGGGCCACATGCCTCCTCCCTCTCCCTCCCTCCTCCCAGCCCCCTCCCTCTCCCTCCCAGGGCAAAGGGCCGTGCCCGTTAATTTAATATATGTAAAAAAAAAAAAACTGCACCGGCACTGGTCTCCCTATCGACAGTGCCGGAAGTCAAGTGGCTTAAGCTCCGGCGCGAGAGGGAGGCCCGGCGCGCGCGCGGGAGCAGAATTGTGGAACAGGTGCCTGCAGCAGGGCCAGTGGCAGCTGCTGTGATCAGCCGCCTGGACCCCTGCAGCACCAACCCCCCCATCCCCAGCACCGTCACCTCCCCTCCCCCAGCACCATCACCCCCCATCGCAGGACCGGGCCCCCACACAGCAAAGGATTTCTCCGGAAGACCGCTCACCCCCCCGCCACAGCACAGGGCCCTCGCGCCGCAGTACAGGGCCTCCTCGCCCCGCCGCAGCGCAGGGCCCCGCCACCCCCCTCCCCCACCCCCCCACAGCCCCACAGCCCAATGACGTCCCACCCCCCGCCCCGGGCCGTACCGCCAACCTACCCCCACCTACCTGCCCCCCCGCGCTGCACCGGGCCATCCCACCAGCCCCCGCAGCATCGGGGGCCCCCGCAGCCATCACCCCCCTCCACCGCAGCACCACCCCCACCGGCACACCGCGCCCCCCCCCTTGCAGCCACAGGCCTCACCAATCATCCCCAAGGTAAGGCTGATTTATGTATATGTGAATTGGGAGGGGTGTGTGTGTGTGTGTGTGTGTGTGTGTGTGCAGTGTGTGCAGTGTGTGCAGTGTGAGCAATGAGCAGTGTGTGTGTAGTGTGCAGTGTGTGTCAGTGTGAGCAATGAGCAGTGTGTGTGCAGTGTGCAGTGTGTGTCAGTGTGAGCTGTGTGTGCAGTGTGCAGTGTGTCAGTGTGAGCAATGAGCAGTGTGTGTGCAGTGTGTGTCAGTGTGAGCAATGAGCAGTGTGTGTCAGTGTGAGCAGTGTGTGTGCAGTGTGCAGTGTGTGCAGTGTGAGCAATGAGCAGTGTGTGTGCAGTGTGCAGTGTGTGTCAGTGTGAGCAGTGTGTGCAGTGAGCAGTGTGTGTGCAGTGTGTGCAGTGAGTGTTTTTTTTTTTTTTTTTTAACGGGAGCCATGGGAAAACCACGTTATAACCGAATCGCGGTATAACGAGGCGCATTATAACGGGGTTTACCTGTATGTATGCGTGTCTGTGTGTATGTATGTTTGTGTTATAGATATATGCATGTATATCTGTATATATATATATGTGTGTGTGTGTGTGTGTGTGTGTGTGTGTGTGTGTGTGTGTGTGTGTGTGTGTGTGTGTGTGTGTGTGTGTGTGTGTGTGTGTGTGTGTGTGTGTATGTGTATTGTGTGTGTCCGTATCTATTTTATGTGTTTGTGTCTGTATTTGTTTGTCTGTTGCTCTTGTGATGCTGTTAACTTCAATTATAATGTTCTTTTTTTTTGGTTTCTTTACAGATTTCTTTTAACTGGAATATCGTTTCGTGCATTGGCATTTTCATTTAAGATGGGCAAATCCACATTTGCATCGATAGTGCATACCACATGCACCGCCATTTACATTTTGTTGCAACCTGAGCATATGCCATTCCCAACTGTTGACATATTGGAAAATGTGGCTAGGGAATTTGAGTTTAAATGGAATTTCCCTAATTGCGTTGGCTGTATAGATGGCAAGCATATCCGAATAAAACTCCCAGCAAAGTCAGGATCAATGTTCTACAATTACAAACATTTTCATTCGATAGTTTTGCAAGCTGTTGCTGATGCCAAATGTCGTTTTATTGCGATTGACGTCGGAGCATACTGTATAGGAAGCAAAGCGATGGTGGTGTGTTCAGAGCATCCTCACTGTTCAAGTTAATCGAACAAAAAAAACTTGTGTTCCCAGCTGACAAAACATTGCCATCAAGTAACCGAGATGAGGCCTACCCGTTGCTAAAGTACCTCATGAAGCCGTATCCTAGAAAATCATTAACAAATGAGGCCGAAATTTACAACTACAGGCTATCTAGGGCCCGACATTGTGTTGAATGTGCATTCGGTATCATGTCAGGGAAATGGAGAATACTATTAAAATCTATAGAAACATCTGTGCCAAATGCCAAACATATTGTGAAATGTGTCACTGTACTTCACAATGTGGTCATAGATTTAGAAGGGTCTGTTGATTCTTCTGTTATAGATTCTCAAGATGTAATTACTTGTTCTCTCCGTCGAAATAAAGCTAATAATGTAACAGGGAGAATGGCAAAATGTATACGAGACTCGTTCAAAGATTACTTCAATGCCGAGGGAGCAGTGCCCTCAGGCAAAATGATGTGTAAAAAAATACATTTCCATTTTTATTAAAAATGATCAATAACCAAATGTAAGGTGTTTAAAATTCAAAATACTATTACGTGCTAAATAAAAGTGTTCCTTTTGAATAACAAGTTTCTTGTGTCTGAAACATGTTTAATTTTTTATCAATCTTTTATATATCTTTATATATATATCATCCCTCTCTTACCACTGTCTCTCTTCCACCGCCGTTCTCTCCCCACTCTATAATGCATATATATTTATAAATATATATATATATCTATATGTCTATATATATATATATATATATAGAAAAATATAACTGTATGCTCATCTGCATGTCTTAGGCAGGTCTGCAACCCCGCCTTTCCCCATTATCACCCAGCATACAGCACTTCCACTGCAGCAAGGGATTCTGGGAAATGACATGCAAATGAGCACACAGTGTCACTTTTTGCCTCAATAACCATTTTTAACATGGTTCCCTATAGGCTTAAGCTTGCTGTATGGTCACAGCTTTGAGCACAGCCAGGGTTAAGGTGCATACCCAGAAAACCACCCACAGACAGCTGTTTCGACCTTGATGGGTCTAATCAGTGTGGGGTTGATTTTACTGGGAATGCAAGAGAGGCTATGGGATAGGCTAAACCATAATACTAAGTTAAGTTATGGTGAGTAAAAAAAGTGGAGGGTTTTTGTCACTTTTTTTACTCACCATAACTTAACTCAGTATTATGTTTTTTTATATATATAGACATATATATATATATATATATATATATATATATATATATATATATATATATTGTAAGGATTATGGAGACAAGCCGTTCACGGCGTGTCTCCCACTTACCTGCTGCCTCACCTGACATCCTCGTGGCTCGCAGGGACGCCGGAGAGAAGCGCACGAGTTTCTGCACAGTGCGCGTGCGCGCACGTTCTTCTTCCTCTTCTGCCCTCGGATCAGGGCGTGGGGCCGCACACGCAGCCGCGGGCGCTGCTACACGGAGGCGTGGCCACACGGAGGCGCAACCGCCTCTTAAAGGTACAGTGAACCAAACTGTTGCTGCTATTGAATGCAGCCAGATTGCTGCCCTTTATGCCTCATCTCCTGGGACTCATAAGGGACCTATCCCTGCTGCAGCTGGCTCCTTCTACACACCCCTTTATGGCTGCAATGCAATTGGACCCTCTCTCCTTTATATACCTGCCAAAATCACTGGTTCTTTGGCTGAGCATAGTTCTAGTTGTCTTTACCATTCTCTGCCTCCCTAGTTCTATTTTACAGACCTCCTCGTGTACCAAACCGGCTTCCGCTACGTCTTCCTGTACCTCTGGCATCCCGAACTTGGCACACGGCTACTCGACTCTCCGCACCTCTGGCATCCCGATCCTGGCTTACGGTAAACGACAACGTCCCTCTCTCTAACCCTGGATTTGGCAAATGGCACTCTCTACCAACCGTACCTCTCCTGCCCCGATCCGGAATCCCCGACCAATCTACTTTCAAGACGTGCCCTCGTGGCTGTGGGTGGTGTTCCTACCTTCCCACCTCAGCACCGTGGTCCCGTCTCGTTTGTGGTGAGCACATCCTAACATATATATATATATATATATATATATATATATATGTATATATATATATATATATATATATACTGCTGCGGCTGAGTTTATTCGAGCATTTGCCCGTTCTCGGCCGCAGCAGTAACCTGGCGCGCGCCAGAGGGTGCCGGGCGCGCGCCGAAGCAGCGGAAGAGCGCCCTCCGATCGGGGCGCTCTCCCTCCCGCTGCCGGGTCTGCTGGGTCCCCCGGAACCCCCTGCCGCCGTCCCCCACATCGCGGGACACCAGGGCTCCCTCGGGAAGCCCTGGACGCGCGCGCAGGGGGCGCAGGCACCCGATGACGCGTGACCGCGCATCGGTGACGCGCGGCACGCCGAGGGGCTGCCACTAGCAAGCCGGGAAATCTCCCGGCTTGCGGATCTGGCCGCAGTGTGATAAAGTGTGTCGGTAGTGTATATATATATATATATATATATATATATATATATATATATATACAGTGTTCGACAAACCTATACATTTGCTCGCCCCGGGCGAGTGGATTTAACCCCCGGGCGAGTAAATATTGGCCCAAGCAGCACACGTTTGGTACTAGGTGGCGAGTAGATTTTTTGGTGTGGCGAGTAGATTTTTTGGTGATTTGTCATCCACTGTATATATATATATATATCATCCCTCTCTTCCCACTGTTTCTCTTCCACCGCCGTTCTCTCCCCACTCTATAAGTATGTATATAAATATATATAGATATATATAAATATATAATATATATATATATTATAAATATATATATATATAGACGTGTATATATATATATATAATATATATACACGTGTATATATATATATATATATATAGTCAATGAAAAAATACTGCTGCGGCACAGTTTATTCGAGCATTTGCCCGTTCTGTGCCGCAGCAGTAGCCTGGCGTGCGCCCGAGTGTGACGGGCGCACGCCGAAGCAGCGGAAGAGCGCCCTCCGATCGGGGCGCTCTCCCTACCGCTGCAGGGTCCGCCGGGTCCCCCGGAACCCCCTGCCGCTGTCCCGCGATCGCGGGACACCAGGGCTCCCTCGGGGAGCCCCTGGACACGCGTGCAGCGGGCGCACGCTCCCGATGACGCGTGACCGCGCGTCTATGACGCGCGGCACGCCGAGGGGCGGCCACTAGCAAGCCGGGAGATTTCCCGGCTTGCGGTACCGACCACACTTCAATAAAGTGTGTCGGTAGTGTAGTTTGCACTCACGGTTTCTCAAATGAAGGCAGATGCTCGTCCCATATAGAAACATGTACAGGGTAACCAGGGAAATCCAGGTAACAAAGAGACAGCACACCGCAATATAATGAAGTAAATAAAGTGTATTAACAACACAGGGCAGCCAACGTTTCGGTCCTCAGAGGGGCACTGCCCTGAGGAAGGTCCCACTCTGATGACCGAAACGTTGGCTGCCCTGTGTTGTTAATACACTTTATTTACTTCATTATATTGCGGTGTGCTGTCTCTTTGTTACCTGGATTTCCCTGGTTACCCTGTATATATATATATATATATATATATATATATATATATATATATATATATAATATATATATATATATATATATATATATATATATATATATATATATATATATATATATATACACACACACACATGTCTCTATATATCATCCCTCTCTTCCCACTGTCTCTCATCCACCGCCGTTCTCTCCCCACTCTATATGTATGCATATGTGTATATATATATATATATATATATATATATATATATATATATTTATATCTATATATCTATCTATATATATATATATCATCCATCTCTTTACCCTCTCTCTCTATATTCCACTGCCTCTCTCTCCCCCCCACATATCCATCCGTTGGTGCCCCCCACCCCCCAACCACCCCTGCATACAGGACTAGAAATAACATAAATACAATAAAAGTAGAATTTTCATAACCATTAAAATATTTATTTAAAAGTGCAAATGAAAAATAATGTAAACTTTGTCATTCACATAACGACACATAAAACTTATTAAATTAACACAATATATAAAAATTGAACTATTGTGAGACTTCATATTCCTCAACAGTCTCCTGAATTAGTTCCTGGAATTTCATGCGAAATCGTAATTTCGCCATTCTATCCAGAGGAGAAAGGTATTGTAGGAAACTTTAAAAAAAATCCATGTCCTCATTATTAGAATTTATTAATTGGTCTAGTAGTCCAAACTTTTTCTCTTCTATGGTGACCATGTTGCGCCGCAAATCTTGTTGGTAACTAGGTTTTTT